>NC_067400.1:192039401-192344989 GCF_016432865.1 Antechinus flavipes | reverse complement strand
ATCTAGGATATACTGCAACATATCCAACATATAAAGGACTGCTTACCATCTAGGGGAGGGGGTGGAGGGAGGAAGGGGGAAAAAAATCGGAAAAGAAACGAGTGCAAGGAATAATGTTGTCAATATAAAGTAATCATTAAATAAAAAATTAAAAATTAAAAAAAAAGAGAGAGAATGTAAAAAAAAAAAAGAAAGAAAATTGTCTCTTCATATCCTTTGACAATTTATCAATTGGAGAATGGCTTGATTTCTTATAAATTAGAATCAATTCTCTACATATTTTGGAAATGAGGCCTTTATCAGAATCTTAGAATGTAAAAATGTTTTTCCAGTTAATTGTTTCCCTTCTAATCTTGTCTGCATTACTTTCGTTTGTACAAAAGCCTTTTAATTTGATATAATCAGAATTTTCTATTTTATGATCAATAATGATCTCTAGTTGTTCTTTGGTCACAAATTCTTTCCTCCTCCACCTGTCTGAGACATAAACAATCCTATGATCTTCTAATTGATTTATACTATCATTCTTTATGCCAACATCAAGAACCCATTTTGATCTTCTCTTGGTATATGTTATTAAGTGTGCATCAATGCCTAGTTTTTGCTATACTAATTTCCAATTTTCCCAGCAGTTTTTGCCAAATAGTGAATTCTTATCCCAAAAGTTGGGGTCTTTGGGTTTGTCAAACACAAGATCACTATAATTATTGATTATTCTGTCCTATGAACCTAATCTATTCCACGGATCAACTAGTCTATTTCTTAGCCAATATGAAATGGTTTTGGTGACTGCTACTTTATAATATAGTTTTAGATCAGGTATAGCTAGGCCAACTAATTCTTGATCTTTTGTTTTTCCAGATGAATTTTATTGTATTTTTTCTAGGTCATTAAAATATTTTCTTGAAAGTCTAATTGGTATAGCACTAAATAAATAGATTAGTTTAGGTAGTATTGTCATCTTTATTATATTTGCTCAACCTATCCAAGAGCACATAATATTTTTTCCAATTGTTTATATATGACTTTATTTGTGTGGAAAGTGCTTTATAGTTTTGCTCATATAGTTCCTCATCTTTCCTCAGCAGATAGATTCCCAAATATTTTCTACTATCAACAAGTATTTTAAATGGAATTTTGCTTTGTAGCTATTGCTGTTGGATTTTGTTAGTGATGTGTAAAAATGCTGATGATGTATATGGATTTATTTTGTATCCTGAAACTTTGCTAAACTTGTGGATTATTTGTAATAGCTTTTTAGTGGAGTTTCTGGAGTTGTCTAAGTATACCATCATATCATCTGCAAAGAGTGATAATTTAGTGTCCTCATTACCTATTCTAATTCCTTTAATATATTTTTCAACACTTTTTGGTGAAGCTAGCATTTCTAATTTAATATTGAATAGTAATGATGACAGTGGGCAACCTTGTTTCACTCCTGATCTTATTGAGAATGGTTCCAGTTAACCTTTCCCAGTAAGATCTGGAGTGAAGCAAGGTTGCCCACTATCACCATTATTATTCAATATTGTATTAGAAACACTAGCGTCTGCAATAAGAGTCGAGAAAGAGATTAAAGGAATTAGAGTAGGCAATGAGGAAACCAAACTATCACTCTTTGCAGATGATATGATGGTATACCTAGAGAACCCTAGAGATTTTACTAAAAAGCTCTTAGAAATAATTCATAATTTTAGCAAAGTAGCAGGATACAAAATAAATCCCCACAAATCCTCAGCATTTTTATACACCACCAAGAAAATCCAAGAGCAAGAGATACAAAGAGAAATTCCATTCAAAATAACTGTTGATAGCATAAAATATTTGGGAATCTACCTACCAAAGGAAAGTCAGGAATTATTTGAGCAAAATTACAAAAAAGTTTCCACACAAATAAAGTCAGACTTAAATAATTGGAAAAATATTAAGTGCTCTTGGATAGGCCGAGCGAATATAATAAAGATGACAATACTCCCTAAACTAATCTATTTATTTAGTGCTATACCAATCAGACTTCCAAGAAAATATTTTAATGATTTAGAAAAAATAACAACAAAATTCATATGGAACAATAAAAAGTCGAGAATCTCAAGGGTAATGAAAAAAAAATCAAATGAAGGTGATCTAGCTGTACCTGATCTAAAATTATATTATAAAGTAGCAGTCACCAAAACCATTTGGTATTGGCTAAGAAATAGATTAGTTGATCAGTGGAAAAGCTTAGCTTCACAAGACAGAATAGTCAACTATAGCAAGCTAGTGTTTGACAAACCCAAAGATTCTAACTTTTGGGATAAGATTTCATTATTTGATAAAAACTGCTGGGATAACTGGAAATTAGTATGGCAGAAAGGCCAAGGTGGTGGCAAGGACCCACACTTAACACGATATACCAAGATAAGATCAAAATGGGTCCATGACCTAGGCATAAAGAACGAGATTATAAATAAATTAGAGGAACATAGGATAGTTTATCTCTCAGACTTGTGGAGGAGAAAGAAATTTGTGACCAAAGATGAACTAGAGACCATTACTGATCACAAAATAGAAAATTTTGATTATATCAAATTAAAAAGCCTTTGTACAAACAGAACGAATGCAAACAAGATTAGTAGGGAAGCAACAAACTGGAAAAACATCTTTACAATCAAAGGTTCTGATAAAGGCCTCATTTCCAAAATATATAGAGAATTGACTCTAATCTATAAGAAATCAAACCATTCTCCAATTGATAAATGGTCAAAGGATATAAACAGACAATTCTCAGACGAAGAAATTGAAACTATTTATAGACATATGAAAATATGCTCCAAATCATTATTAATCAGAGAAATGCAAATTAAGACAACTCTGAGATACCACTACACACCTGTCAGATTGGCTAGAATGACAGGGAAAGATAATGGGGAATGTTGGAGGGGATGTGGGAAAATAGGGACACTGATACATTGTTGGTGGAATTGTGAATACATCCAGCCATTCTGGAGAGCAATTTGGAACTATGCTCAAAAGTTATCAAACTGTGCATACCCTTTGATCCAGCAGTGTTTCTACTGGGCTTATACCCCAAAGAGATACTAAAGAAAGGAAAGGGACCTGTATGTACCAAAATGTTTGTGGCAGCCCTGTTTGTAGTGCCTAGAAACTGGAAAATGAATGGATGTCCATCAATTGGAGAATGGTTGAGTAAATTGTGGTATATGAATGTTATGGAATATTATTGTTCTGTAAGGAATGACCAGCAGGATGAATACAGAGAGGACTGGCGAGACTTACATGAACTGATACTGAGTAAAATGAGCAGAACCAGGAAATCATTATATACCTCAACAACGATACTGTTTGAGGATGTATTCTGATGGAAGTGGATCTCTTCGATAAAGAGAGCCTTAATTGATTAAAGATGGACAGAAGCAGCTATAGGCAGAGAAAGAACACTGGGAAATGAATATAAACTGCTTGCATTTTTGTTTTTCTTCCCGGGTTATTTATACCTTCTGAATTCAATTCTCCCTGTGCAACAAGAAAACTGTTCGGTCTGCACACATATATTGTATCAAGGATATACTGCAACCCATTCAACATGCAAAGGACTGCTTGCCATCTGGGGGAAGGGGTGGAGGGAGGGAGGGGAAAAATCGGAACAGAAGTGAATGCAAGGGATAATGCTGTAAAAAATTACCCTGGCATGCGTTCTATCAATAAAAAGTTATTTAAAAAAAATGAAAATAATTTGCTAGGAGTCCTTCATTCCCTGTTTTTTTAAATAATTTTTGTAACATTGGAGTTAATTGTTCTTTAAATGTTTGGAAGATTTCACATGTAAATCCATCTGATTCTGGGGATTTTTTCTGAGGGAGTTGATTAATAGCTTATTCTATTTCTTTTTCTAAAATGGGAATGTTTAACCAATTTACTTCTTCCTCTACTAGTCTGGGCAAACTATGTTTTTGAAGGTATTCATCCATTTCATTTAAGTTATTAAATATATTGGCATAAAGTTGGGCAAAGTAACTCCTAATTATTGCTCTAATTTCCTCTTCAGTGGTAGAAAGTTCTCCCTTTTCATTTTTAACACTAACAATTTGATTTTCCTATTTCCTTTTTCTAATCAAATTTACCAAGGATTTATCTATTTTGTTGGCTTTTCCTTAGAACCAATTCTTAGTTTTATTTATTAATTCAATAGTTTTTTTTTTTTACTTTTAATTTTATTAATCTCTCCTTTATTTTTAGAATTTCAAGGTTAATATTTGATTGGGGGCTTTTAATTTGCTCTTTTTCTAGCTTTTTTATTTGCAAGACTAATCCATTAGTCTTTCTATATTTTATGTAAGTAGACCTCTGGAAATATAAAATTTCCCTTTATTACCACTTTGGCTGCATCCCACATATTTTTGTATGTCATCTAATTATTATCATTCTCTTGAGTGAAATTATTAATTGTGTATATGATTTGCTGTTTCACCCATTCATTCTTTAGGATGGGATTATTTACTTTCCAATTACTTTTTGGTCTATTTTCTCCTGGTTTTTTATTGAATGTAGTTTTATTGCATTGTGATCTGAAAAGGATGCATTTATGATTTTTGCCTTTCTGCATTTAAATTTGAGGTCTTTATGTCTTAATATATGGTCAATTTTTGTATAAATTCCATGAAATGCTGAGAAGAAAATGTATTCCTTTTTATCTCCATTTAGTTTTCTTCAAAGAGGTATCATACCTAACTTTTCTAGTGTTCTATTTACCTTTTAAATTTCTTTCTTATTTATTTTGTGGTTTGATTTATCTAATTCTGAGAGTGCAAGTTTGAGATATCCCACTATTATAGTTCTGCTGTCTATTTCTTCTTACAGCTCTCTTAACTTCTCCTTTAGGAATTTAGATGCTATATCACTTGGTGAATATATGTTTAGCATTGATGTTGCTTCATTATCTATGCTGCCCTTTAGCAAGATATTATGTGCTCTTCCTTATTTCTTTTAATTAGATCATTTTTTGCTTTTGTTTTATTTGAGATCAGGATGGCTATCCTTGCTTTTTTGACTTCAAGTATGTTTCCTGTAAACAACATATTGTAGGATTCTGACTTTTAATCCAGTCTGCTATCTGCCTCCACTTTATGGGGAATTTTATTCCATTTACACTTATGGTTAAGATTACTAATTCTGTATTTCCTGCCCTCTTGTTAACCCCAGGTTATAATTTTCTCTTTCTTTTTCAAATTATACATGTACTTTTTATGTATACCCATAACAGAAATACATTTCTCAAGAGTTCTTTTTACCTTTTTAAGCTTCTTTTGAGTCCTATATTAGGAGGTCAAACTTTTTGTTTAGCTCTGGTTTTTTCATCAGAAATAAATGGCATTCACCTATTTCATTGAATGTCCATCTTCTTCCCTGGAAGAAAATGCTCAGTTTGGCTGGGTAAGTTATTCTTGTCTGAATACTAAGTTCCTTTGCCTTTCAGAATATCAGATTCCAATGTCTTCAATCCTTTAATGTGGAAGCTGCTAGATCCTGAATGATCCTTATTGTGGCTCCTCACTATTTGAATTTTTTTTTTCTGGCTGCTTGTAGTATTTTTTCCTTGATCTGATAGTTCTGGAATTTAGTCACACTATTTCTTGGAATTTTAATTTTGGAATCTTTTTCTGTAGGTGATAGATGAATTCTTTCGATGTCTATTTTACCTTCTGTTTCTATGACATCTAGGCAATTCTGTTTGATGTTTTTTCTTAAAAATAGTGTCTAAGCTCTTTTTTTCATCATGTATTTCATCAATGTTTAAAATCCTTAGATTGTCTCTACTAGATCTGTTTTCTAGGTCGGTTGTTTTCCCCATTAGATATTTTATATTTTTTTCCAATTTTCTTTTCTTTCTTTTCTTTTTTTTTTTTTTTTTTTTTTTTTTTTGGCTTGACTGATTCTTGTTGGCTTACTGAGTCATTTGTTTCCATTTGTTCAATTCTGAATTTTAGTGTGTTATTTTCTTCATTTTTTTTTTACTTCTTTTTGTATTTGTCCAATTGAATTTTTGAATGAGTTGTTTTGTTCTATGGATTTTTTTTTTCCATTTCACAAATTCTGTTTGTTAAGGAGTTATTTTCTTTTTGCACTTCAAATTTTTTTTTAAAGAAGTTATTTTCTTTTTGTATTTCACAAATTCTGTTTTTCTGGGAGTTGCTTTCTTTTTCTAGTTTATCAGATCTTTTAATGAGTTCTATGCTTGTTCCATTTCACTATGTCTATTTTGTGTTGCCTTTTCCAAACTCTCTTGCAAGGCTTTCATTTCCTTTCCCCATTTTTCCTCTTACTCTCTTTTAAGATCCTTTCTAAGTTCTTCTATAAGAGCCTTGTGTGATAGGGACCAGCTTGTTTCATCCCTTGAAGCTTCATCTGGAGACAATCTCCCTTTTGTTTCCTCAGGATTTGAAATCTGTTCTTCTCTTTCACCATAAAAACTGTCAATTGTAAGAGTCCTCTTTACTTTTTTTACTCATTTTTTAAAGGTTAAATTGTGGTCTGCCTTTAGGGTGAGAGAGATTTTCCAAGCAACTGCAGCTGTGTTGGGTCAGTGCTGATTCACTCCTGGTGCTGACTCTGCCAGGTGGAGTCATCAGCAATGCCCTGGGCTCTTTGCTGTCTGCCCTGGCATTTGTGGTTCGAGTCTGCTCAGCCACCCTGAGACTACACTACTTCTGGACTCTGAGCTGCTTGTGGTCAGCTGCCTCAACCTCGCTGTCTCTCTCCTGTTTCTGATTGAAACAGACCTTCTCTGGTCCATTTCCTCCCACAAACTCTATGCCCTGTGGAGGTTACACCACCACAATGTGACTGCTCTGCCCCCAAGCTCTGCTCCATCTGCACTGGTATTTGTGGTCAGCTTTTTGTGCTTTGCTGCCTTTCTCCCGGTTCTGACTAAAATAGATCTTTTCTGGTCTGTTTGCTCTCGCAAATTCTCTGCCCCAGGAAACTGAGCTATCTGCACTGGCATTTTTACTGGTTGCCCTGGCTGCCTCCTTCCCGTGTCCAATTGAAACAGATTTTTTTTTTTTTTGTGATCTTTGAAATTATCTTCTGCTGATAATTTGTTGCTCTCTTAATATTTGTAGGTTCTGCCCGTCCAGAACTAATTGAGAGGTTGGATTTCATAATTATTGTGAGGATTGTAAAGAAGGTCAGAGAGAAATGTGAGTCATCACCATCTTGGGTTCACCCCCCCGCCCCAATTCTATTTATTTCTGATGAAAATACCAGAACTGAAGAAAAAATTTGATCACCAAACACTGCACTCAAGAGAAGCATGAAAAGATAAAAATGAACGAACTCTTGAGAACTACATTTCTGTTAAGGGTATATTTAGAGAATGTGGGTATAATTTGATATATATATATATACATATATATATATATATATATATATATATATATATAATATATATATATATATATATATAAACAAAACTAGAGGTGAAAAGGAGATCATACTGGAAGAAGGGGAAAGAAGAGGTAAAATAAGGGGAGCTGCATTTCATAAAGGGGCAAAGAAAATCTACTATAATTGAGGAAAAGAAGGGAGGAGGCTGAGCATTGTGTGAATCTTATTCCCATCAGATTCAGCTCCAAGAGAGACTATCAGACATATTTGATATCATTAAAAAAAAAAGTCTCACCTTATAGGGAAGTAGGAGGGAAAAGGGGAAAAGAATGGGAAAGACTGATAAAATGGAAAACAGAAGAATTAGAGGACAGGTGTAAAAAAGGGGGAGAGGCTCTGAAGGGGGAGGACTTTTTGAGGGAGGTATTCAAAAAAAAAATACTAGGGAGGGAAGAGAGATAGGAAATACAAAAACATAACCTAAGGTAAAAAATATGGCAGGAAATACAGAATTAGTTATTTTAATTGTGAATGTGAATGGGATGAACTCCCTCATAAAATGGAAGTGGATAGCAGACTGGATTAAAAAAATAGTTGGTAAAATCCTACAATATATTGTTTACAAGAAACACATTTAAAGCATAGTGATACATACAGAGTAAGATAAAAGCAGAATATATTATGCTTCAGGTGAGAAAAAAAAAAGAAAGGGTAACAACCCTGATCTTAGATCAAATAAAAGCAAAGGTAGACCTAATTAAAGTAGATAAGGAAAGAAACCATATCTTAGTAAAGGGTACCATATCAAGCAATATCAGTACTAAACATATATATACATCAAGTAGTATAGCATGAAAATCCCTAGAAAAGTTAAGAGACATGCAAGAAGAAATAGACAGCAAAACTATACTAATGGGGATTCTCAAACTTGCTTTCTCAGAACTAGATAAATCAAACCACAAAATAAATAAGAAAGAAGTTAAGGTGGTAAACAAAATGTTAGACAAGTTAGATATGATAGATCTTTGGAGACAGAAAGCAGTTTACTTTTTTGTCAATGTTTCATCACCTTAATACAAAAATTGACCATATGTCGGCATAAAAACATCAAAATCAAATGCAGAAAGGCAGAAATAATAAATGATTTTTTTTTCAAATCATGATGCAATAAAAAAACATATTCAATAAAGGGCCAGAAGAAAATAGACCAAAAAATAATTGGACACTAAGTAATTACTTTCTTAGGGAGTTGATTGATAGTTTGTTCTATTTAGATTAGCTAAAATTACAGGAAAAAGATAATAACGAGTTGGAAGGGATGTGGGAAAACTTGGACATTGATACATTGTTAGTGGAACTATGACTGTAGCCAACAATTCTGGGGAGCTGTTAGAATCCTTACAAAGTGATTAGTCAGTTGCCTAATTTAACATGGTGCTTAGCAAATCTTCTAACTCACTAATGTATTTAAATACTCATTGGAGTTCTCACTTTTGGGAGATTCACAAGTCAGTATTCAGTATGAGATTCACAAGTCAGAAACCCACAATCCCACTCTTTCAGAGGAGGAGTCAACCTTTGGGTTCATACCTCCCATAATCCCACTCTCAGAGGAGGAGTCAACCATTGAGAGAGCATAAAAAGGAGCTGAGTCAGTGAATTCTGTTCAGTTCAGAAGAAGCCACGAGTTGGAGTTGAGCTAGAGCCAGAAGTCACTTCAGAAGATTAACAGAGTGAGAGTTCAGTTTGGAAGATTGAGAAGCTAATCTGCAGTCGGGCTGAACCAAGATTAAGAGAGAGGCTGATGCTAGCAACAAGAGCTCTCAGAACCAAAGAAAACTAACTGGGCTATTTTGGAAGAAACAATAAAGAACTACTTTAACACCTGGCTGCATTTGGAGTGATTATTACTTTGAACTGAACCTAAGGCTGCCTCTAGAGAACCTCCCCCGAGAAACCTGCTCACAGAGAATCATCATATATTATAAAAAAGAAAAAGAAAACCACATCTTGGTGCCCTGAATGTGGGACTGACAGGACCCTGATCTCAGTGGAAAAGCCTCTGATCCTGAATCCAGTGGAAGTCTCCTCAACCCAGAAATTAGGGTGAATACAACAAAGAAATTTTGTTAAGAGTTAAAGTAGAATTTCATCTAAGATGGGACAGATATTTAGAAAGCAGCCTTCTGTTTCTATTCAAGGAAAATGTTTAGAGAGCATTGTCAAGGTTATTGAAAGCCAAGGTTTGATTATAATTTTGCAGTAGATCACTGAACTTTTAGAAACTGTAAAGCACATATGTTCTTGTTTCTCTATGGAAAAAGAATTGGATCTAGATGCATGGAAATTAGTAGGAGAGTATCTTTGTCAATTCTACAATAAAAATGGATCTGACTCAATTTCCAAAGACATACTTAATACATATAATTTAATACAACTGGCTTTAGGAAATTTTATAAGTATTAGAATAAGGAAAAAGAAGAAAGAGCAGGAGGGAGAGGTGCCAACTAAACTAGGTGAAAAGGAGGAAAAATAAGATAAGAATGCAGTTAAGTATATTTTCGAGTGTGATACTTCACAGCAGGAAAAATTAGATCATTCCTTATCTCATGATCTTACCCCCTCAATTAACCCTTCATGGATGGAGGGAGAAGGAGGAGGGGGAGAGGCAGTAATGCAATCAGAATCACCTATTAAGGAGCCTGTGACAAGATTAGAAAAGGCATTAATTAAGGCAAAAAATGAAGGAGAAGATATATCTCATTTTATAAATGCATATCCTGTGATAGAAGAGCTTGACTCTTCAGGTCAAAAGGGAAAAGATACACTCCTTTTAATTCGGAAAAAATTAAAGATTTGAAAAAGGGTTGCACTCTTTATGGGGCTACATCATCTTATGTTAAGATGTTACTAGATAATTTGTTTTATGAAATCTTAACCCCAAATGATTGGAAATCCATAGCTAGAACATGTTTAGAACTAGGAAAAAATTTATTGTGGCTTTCAGAGTATCATGAATTATGTATGATTCAAGCTCAATACAATAGGCAAACAGGAGCTATTGTACAAATCGCTTTTAACCAACTAGCTGGTGAAGGTCAGTATGCAGAGAATTCAGAACAGATTTATTATCCTATACCAGTGTATGAACAAATTTCTAAGGTTGCAATAAAAGCTTGGAGTTTTCTCCCTGAACAGAAAGATGGATGCAAAGCCTTCACAAAAATAGAACAAGGTCCCAATAAACCTTTTGCAGATTTTGTGGGACGTTTGCAAACAGTTGTAATAAGAACCATTGGAGATAATGCTGCCACAGAAATAACGACCAGACATCTGGCTAAGGAAATGCCAGTGAGGTTTGCAAAAGAATTATATGGGAACTAGACAAAGATGCTCCTTTAGAGGAGATCATAAGGCTCTGTGCCACAGTGAGCACAAGTGCTTATTATACTCAGACTATGATGAACATGGAAAGATGGGGTCCCTCTTGGCAAGGGACTTCTAGAGAAACTCATTGATGTTTTCAGTGTGGAAAAGTTGGACATTTTAGAGCTCATTGTAGATATGTAGATAAAATGAGAAGACAGGATAAGAGAAAACCCAAAACCCCATGTCCAAATGCAACCAAGGCTTTCACTGGGCCTCGGAATGTAGATTGACCCAGAGAAATGAGAGATGAAGCCCAGCTCCAAGGTATCAATTAAAAGATAGGTAGGGCATGATGGCAGCTGAGGTTACAACCAGAGAGTCTTTAGAAGGTCAGGACTCTGATGTGATCAATCAGCCTAAAAATAATCATATGGCAGGAAGAGATTACAGTTGGGGAGAATACAGGCCTTTTAACCCAACAGGGCAGTGTCCAGTGCAAACAGCTCCAATGTAATTTCCAGATGATGAGGAGAAATCCCCAAAGTGGTAAATAGAAGGGAATTAAATAGTTTAACTGCCTGGGAGAGAGGTTTTGCTTGTCTTTCTACAAATGGAGAAGGAATCATATAGGTGCCAATGAGCCATATTCACCTTGTCCATCAGAGAGAAACAGAAAAAGAGAAAAACCTCAAAACAAAGAAGAAGATCTAAGAAACATCTGACACTGAAAGAGCATGTCTGGCAATAAGACTTTTAAAAGAACTTCAAAATCTTCAGCTTTCAGTTGTTGAAAACCATCAGGAATCATTGGATTCCTTGAGATGAAAACTTGTTGATGAGACTATTGCAGTACTTCAGAGCTTACAGGAATTATTGGATTCCTGGCACATGAACTAATGGTCAGTGGATTCCTTTTGGACTATTTCTAGGACTTATGGACATGTATAAATTCTCATGTTGATTCATGTTATTTGTTATATTATCTCTAGCCTGTGTTATATTGCTATGTGCTTATGTCATTATGTGTAATACCTCCCATATTGATGGATTCATGTATACCTGTTTCAAATGAGCCCCTTCAGAAACCCGCTAATCTGATTTGATTTCCCCTTTCCTTTGGTGTTTTCATTTCCCTTCCTGAGATGTCAGGGAGGGTGTGACCACCTTTTTTTTTTAATGGTGTTTTCACTTCTTTTTTGAGCATTCAGGGAAGGCATGATCACCTTCTTTTTTGGGGTTCTCACCTCCTTGAGAAGTCAGAAAGGTCATGACTACCTATGTTCTAAATCAAAAGAAAGCAGGAGATGTTAGAATCCTTACAAAGTGATTAGTCAGTTGCCTAATTTAGCATGGTACTTAGCAAATCTTCTAGCTCACTAATGTATTTAAGTACTCATTGGAGTTCTCACTTTTGGGAGATTCACAAGTCAGTATTCAGTATGAGATTCACAAGTCAGAAACCCACAGTCCCACTCTCTCAGAGGAGGAGTCAAACTTTGGGTTCACACCTCCCATAATCCCACTCTCAGAGGAGGAGTCAACCATTGAGAGAGCATAAAAAGAAGCTGGGTCAGTGAATTCTGTTCAGTTCAGAAGAAGCCACGAGTCAGAGTTGAGCTAGAGCCAGAAGTCACTTCAGAAGATTAACAGAGTGAGAGTTCAGTTTGGGAGATTGAGAAACTAATCTGCAGTCAGGCAGAACCAAGATTCAGAGAGAGGCTGATGCTAGCAACAAGAGCTCTCAGAACCAAAGAAAACTAACTGGGCTATTTTGGAAGAAACAATAAAGAACAACTTTAACACCTGGCTGCATTTGGAGTGATTATTACTTTGAACTGAACCTAAGGCTGCCTTTAGAGAACCTCCCCTGAGAAACCTGCTCACACAGAGAATGATTATATATTAAATAAAAGAAGAGAACACCACAGAGAGCAATTTGGAATTAAGCTCAAAAAGTTTTCAAACTGTGTATTCCATTTGATCCAGTAGTGTTTCTATTGGGCCTATATCCCAAAGAGATCTTAAAGAAAGGGAATGAACACATGTGCAAAAATGTTTGTGGCAGCCCTTTTTGTAGTGGCTAGAAACTGAAAACTGAATGATGCCCATCAATTGGAGAATGGCTGAATAAATTATGGTATATGAAGGTTATAGAATATTGTTCTGCAAGAAATGACCAACAGGATGATTTCAGAGAGGCTTGGAGAGACTTACATAAACTGATGCTAAGTGAAATGAGCAGAAGATCATTATATATGGCAACAACAAGACTATATGATGATCAGTTCTGATGGACTTCGCTTTCTTCAACAATGAGATGGTTCAAACCAGTTCTAATTGTTCAGTAATGAAGAGAGTCATTCACACCCAGAGAGGGGACTATGACAAATGAATATGGACCACAGCATAGCATTTTCACTCTTTGTGTTATTGTTTGCTTGAATTTTTGTTTTCCTTCTCAGGTTTTTTTTTTTTTTTCCTATCTAGATCCTATTTTTCTTGTGTAGCAAAATAACTTTATAAATATTTATACATATTTTGGTTGTAGCATATATTTTAACATATTTAATGTGTATTGGACTACCTGCCATTTAGGGGACAAAAAGGAGGGAAGGAGGGGAAAATTTGGAACAGAAAATTTTGCAAGGGTCAGTGTTGTAAAATTACCCATGCTATGTTTTGTCAATAAAAAGTTATAATAAAAGAGCAGTTTTTGTATACTAAACATTTAAATTTAATTCAGCACTGGGGATAGGAAGATAAAATTCTTCAAGAGTTTATATTTCAAAAAGGATGTGAGAAGGACAAAAATAGAAATAATGGAAATTTATAGTAAAATAGACAAGAAAGTCATAATATGTTTGTAACTGTTCTTCTTGCTATACATTCTTAATAAATACCTTTGACAAAATGCAAATTCCATGTGGCAAATTATTAGTGAGAAGCATACCAGGTGTGGTTTCATGAGGAACATCAGTCGAAGATATGAGAATAGTAATCAGCCACACTTTAAGGATCCATTGCACCAATGGAAATGTAAGTCAAGGAAAGTAGCTTCAGGAAGAATTGCTACACTAAAACAAAATTTGAAAAAAATGAGATTTTTAAAAAAATGTCATCACCAATGACACACTAAAAGAGAGCTCATGTTAAAGTTAGGAAGACCACTTACTGTTTATATGACTTTGGATGATTGTATCTTTTGGTATTTCAGAAAATTCTTGGACTACAAGTTACAAAGAAAGTGATGACCTTCACTAGTAAAGTTTTGATATTAAGGAAATTGCTGTATCAATGAAATCATAGGAGTAATTCAGGTTTTAGATCTTACAAAATAAAGGAATTGACCAAGATGACATGACAATCTTGAAAACATCTTGAAAGAACTTGATATAAAAGCCTAACTATTATGTTTCAAAATATCATGAAAGGTTGTTGGAAGAATAAGAATTAAAAAGGTGAAATCAAAAGTTATTTTTGGAGCCTCAGTTCAAATCACTATTCTACAAGTCAATCAACAAACATCTATCTATTCAGTGCCTACCAACAGCCAGCCATTGTGCTTGCTACTTGATTGAAACAAATATCTAGGAGTTTACTTTCTATAATTTTTAATGTAAATCACATTTTATATTTTCCAGTTACATGTAAAGATAATTTTCAACATCCATTTTTATAAGATTTTGAATTTTCTCCTATCTTTTTATCCTTTTCTTTCCCTCCTCCCCAAGGTGGCAAGCAAATTATGTATAGTCATGTGAAACATATTTTCATATTAATCATTTTGTGTCAGAAGAAACAAAACAAAAGGAAACACACACACACACACACACACACACACACACAAACAATTAAAATGAAAATGGTAAGCTTAAATTTGCATTGACTGTGTCAGTTCTTTCTCTGGATGTAGATAGCATTTTCCATGATAAGTCATTTTGGAATTGTCTTGGGTCATTGTATTACTAAGAAGAGCTTATTCTATCACAACTGATCATAACACAATGTTGCTGTTACTATGTACAAGGCTTTCCTGGTTCTACTCACTTCACTCAGTATCTTTCTATGTAAGTTTTTCCAAGTTTTTCTGAAATCCATCTGCTCATCACTTCTTTTAGCATGATAATATTACATTACACTCCTTTCACAACTGATGCAAATTCCCTTAATTTCTAATTCTTTGTTACCAGAAAAAGAGCTGTTATAAATATTTTTGTACATGTAGTTTTTTTTTATTTATTTCTTTGAGATACAGACCTAGTAGTAGAATTACTGGATCAAAGGATATGCAAAGTTTGATTGCACTTTAAGCATACTTTTCAAAATGACTTTGATCAGTTTATAATTCTACCAAATTGGGATACCATTAATATCCCAATTTTCCTCACATCTTCTGCAACATTCATCATTTTCCTTTTTTGTCATATTAGCCAACTGATAGGTGTAAGGTAATGCCTCTGAATTATTTTAATTTACATTTTTCTAATTAATAGGGTAGACATGCAGGATACAAATCTTACCTGGATGGTTTCTCACTTGCTCTTGAAGTTCCTTAAAAAGCTGATATATATCAGAAGCTACAAATTTTATTTGGGCTGTGACAATTCTTTGTACCACACCTACTGAATAAGCTGAATCAGCTATTATATTTACATTTCCTAGATAATAAATAAGAGCTAGTATGATTGCATACAATTCATTCTGCTGAGTGGACTGAAAAAGAGTTTTGACTACTCTCTTTATAGTTAAGTCATGACAGTATACAGCACAAATGTTACGTTTGGATGCATCTGCAAAAATAGTTGGTCCTTTAAGAGGAACCTTAGAAATCTTTTCTTCAAGAATCCATCGCCAATTATGCAATATCAGGTTATCTTTAATGGAGACCCATGTGAAAATTTGAAGCTGTGGCCAATAAAATTTGCCACTCTGGGATGGTTTCATAGCATACATTAACTTGTGCATTGTTATAAAGGGTATTTATCTTGTCAGGTCTTATTTCAGATAATTGTACTACTCGATCAAAGGTCTTTAATAAACTTCTAGCCACAAGCATGGGGTAACAAGTAAGGCTTTATTCTGGTTGTGCTGGGAGGTTCTATCACACTGTCTCCTTGATGAAGGACTGCTGTGGGTGCCCCTTTTGTAGCAAAAACTGATATTTCCAAGGGTTTTTGAGTGACCTTTTCAATCATATTGGATAAAATTTCTCTCAAAGCCTCTCGAGCTTCTTTTGTAAGCTGGTGGGGTGAGTTTAAAGCACTGTCTTCTGTTAAAACGTCATATAATGGTTTTAATTGATGGGTAGTTAAGTCTAACACTAGATACATCCAGTGGATATCTCTTGCCAGTTTCTGAATTGGCATTTAAGGTAATTAACTTCTCTGTTCTTAAGGAAACTTTTTATACTGTAAGCACCTTAGGATATCTTTCATATCTTAAATATTGAAAAGGAGCATGTCTTTGAATTTTTTCTGGAGCTATATGCAATTTGTACTTCTTTAGTGTTTCTATGGTCTTTTGTAGAAATGCTTCTGACATTTGTTCCTCAGGTGCCCACTCCAAGATATCATCCATGTAATGTAACAACATAACTTTTGGAAATGCTTTTCTTCCTTTAGTAAGAGCAGCAGCAATATATATTTGACACATAGTAGGATTATTTTTCATTCCCTGTGGCAAAACTATCCATTCATATAAGTTTCAGCTAAGTTAATGCTGGGCACTGGATAGTGAATATCTGGCCAGCCTTGGTGAGAAAGGCAAATCTTTTCATATTTTCCTTATCTAGAGGGAGAGAATAGAAACAGTTCTTACTGTACATAACCCAAAGAGGCCATTCTCTAGGCTATTGAGTAGGAGATGGAAGTCCAGGCTGAAGTGTAATATTCTCTCTAAAACATAATGTTCTCTCCAAAATGTAATGTTCTCTTTAAAATGTAATGTTCTCTGTTGAGGTTTTCTTGGGGTTTCTGGCTGCAGTCTTCCTTTCAGTTTAGTAATCACCACACAAGTAGCCAGGGGTTAAAGTCCAAATCCTTATTGTCTCCTTCAAAATCTTGTCTCCTTCACTTGGGGCTCAGCTAGTTTTTCTGGAGGCCTTCCGGATCTTGGTTTCAGTGGAGAAGTGAAGGAGGAGAGCCTGCCAAACACTTCTCTGTCTTCCCTAGTTCTGATTTTTCTGAGATTATATGCTCTCTTATTATAGGTGAATCTTGTGGAACTATATCAAATACTAAGTATATGTACTGAACTAGAGAACTGTTAAGCACCAGGCTAAATAACTATTGTCTCTATCAATTCCACTGAATTAGCACCTGTAAAAATCCTTGTTTCAAATTCAGAATTCTGGCCCATAACACTGATGAGTTCCCATAGTTTCCATCTGTTCATTTGTTTTTCTTAAATCAGTCAACATCCTCCATTTTCTAAATTTCTATTTTACAACAAATACAGGGGAATTCCAAATACTTAGAGAAGGTTGTAAGTGTCCTTGGTCAAGTTGCTCCTGTACTATTTCTAATAAGGCCTGAATTTTTTCACTTTGCAAGGGCCACTGTTCTATCTACGCTGGTGTGTCAGTTTTCCATGGAACAGGAACAGGTGAGAATCTTGCAAGCTTTCAAAAGCAGCCCTGCCTAAAAAACCAAAGTACTCATTTGTAATCCTAACTGTTGTAAGATGTCTCTTCCCCACAGATTGATGGGGATCTTTTAAACTATAAAAGGAGTAAAAACTCCTGTTTCACCTTCAAATGTCCATCTCAAATGGGTAATACTAACTATTGATATTCCTACACTACACATATAGATGTCCAACTTAATTTTTGGCCAAAGACTGGGCCAGCTGGCATCTCTAATGACTGTTCAATCTGCATCTGTGTATTCCAACCCTTCCAAATGTATGCCATTTACATGCATAGTGGGCATAGGACGGTCAGTTGTAACAGCTGCAGCCCAGAATATTCTGGGATTCTGTTGCTGGGAGTCAAAATCTGGGCAAATATCACCAGATAGCCTATTGGGAGTCTATATCAATAAACCTGATGCTACTACTTCTCCTGATTGATAAGTCACACATTGTCTTCCTGTATTAGTGACTGGGATATTATCTACACATTCCCCAATTTCCCACATCAATATATGGATGGACACTGTTTTGTAAGCACTCTCAGGAGGTGAAATGATCAAGCCTACTATGCTTGGAGGTAAGGGTTAAGATGAACAGATTTCACTTCTCTAGGGGATATCTCAGTAGTCCTAGCTGCATACAACTCTATTCTCCCCAATTGTAATTCCTTTCTTCCATCAGGTTGCTTCTCAGCTGATTGATTATGTAATTCCTTTCTCTCATTAGATTGCTTTTTGGCTGATTAGTCATGTCTGAGTATTGAACTTCTAAAGACTCTCTGGTACAATTGGTTGCTATCATGCCCCAAGTGTTTTTTTGCTTGAGGCCCTAGGGCTGGGCCCCTCATCCCATTTCCCTAAATCAAGCTACATTCTGATACCCAATGGAAATCTCTGTTGCATTTTGCACATAGGGTTTTGGATCTTGTTCTCCCATTCTGTTTTCTCACTGTATCACTATGCCAACATTGAGCTTTCAAATCCCCTACTTTACCACATCAAAGGATTGTTGAGTCTCTTTGCAAGTCTTTTGCCAAAAGGGACTCTGCATTCCCATGTTCAGATCTTGGGAAATCTGCATCAGAGCCTGGGTATGAAAGGTATTTGTGGTCATTGTGGCACAGTGTCTTATGATCTCATCTAAAAGACTATCCTTGTGTAGTCCTAGTATATATTTTTTTTACAAATCTCATTATCATTTTCTTTAGCAAGTTGTTTAATCATAATTCCTCTTGCTACATTTTCATCAATACTTTGTATGACACCTGTCTGGAGACATCCCACGAAATCAGCAAAGGGTTCATTTGGATCTTGTGCTATTTTCGGGAAGACTTCCCCTCTATCATGTCTTCCTGGGAGGGTGCCTCATTCTTTGGTAGCAGTAATAGCAATTTGATCATATGCTGCTATAGGGTAATTAATCTGAGCTAAAATGTCTGCATAAAGACCTACACCTGTTAATTGATCAGAGGTGATTGATATATTAAATCCAGGTTGCTTATTTCTTTGGGGTTCACTATACTTTGAAAGCCACAAAAAGTTTTGTCCAGGTTCTAAATATGTCCTTGCTATAGATTTCCAATCATTAGGGGTTAAAACTTCAAAAGCCAAATTCCCTAATAGCATCTTAATATAAGATGATTTAGACCCATAAAGAGTATAAGCCTTTTCAGATCTTTGCTAATTTCTAGATTAAAAGGAGTGTATCTTCTTTTTTCTTGATCTGAAGATCTGAGTTAAACTCTTCAATCACAATCAAATCAGATATATCCTGTCCTTCTTCTAGGGCTTTAAGTATTGCCTTTTTTATTCGAGTCGTGGGAGCAGTGCTGGTGGTATCACTGCCCTTCCCACTCCTCCTCCTCCCTCCACCCAAGAAAGTGAATTGATGGGGGAGGGTCAAGAGCCTACTCAGGTATAGGGAGAAGTAAAACTGAGCTGTGAGAGTGAGAATCACCACACCCTTTAAGTTTGTTCAACTCTCCATGCCTTTCAGTATTTTGTCAGTGCTATCCCCCTTCTCCTCCTTTTTCTGGCTGTTCTCCTTAAAACTTTCCCTTTTTTTTAGAACTTGTGGGATTCTTTAAGACCAATTGTATTATGTTGTATATATAGAATGTTTCCTTAGAAATTGAATCAGGATTATTATCATTATAATAGTCAATTAGTTGTTCTCCCACGAATTTTCATTTATCTGCCTCTAATTCTTCTTCCTTGGAGAACCAAGGTTTCATACATTCTAATGTTTTTAAGAGTCCAGCAATCTGCTCCCAAGTTACAAGTAAACCTTGCCTCTTTATTAACCTAAGTATGCTTTCTATAAATCTCCCTCTGGGATGGGGGTGGGATTGGGGATGGGGGAGACTCTTTTTCCTAGTATCTGCCCCATTTCAACTAGAAAACAAAAGTTACTAGTTTAGCCCTTAACAAAGTTTCCTGCTTCTCTATTTTAATACCTCACCCTATTGCTGGGTCACAGGGACTTCTTCACTGAAATTACAGTAGAACTGCATGCAGGTCCTTAGTCTACATTGGCCCCAATATATAATGTCTGGGCTAGCTTTCTGGAGGGCCTCAGGATCAGTCAAAGTCCTTGGTCTTTATGAGGAGGCGTGAATGAGTTGGGCAAGCTGCCATGGGGCTCATTGAAGATGAATCCTGGATGATGAAGTCTGGAGCCTGAAGTCTTTTCTCCTCAGTATGCTGTGACAGAGAGACTCTGACCCTCTCCCTTAGCCCTCCAATCCTTGACTATGATTACCTCACCACAACACATTCAGCAGGTGCCAATCATGAGGAGAGCCATCACATCACCATAACATCTAAGTATATGTTTATAGAATCATTATCTCATATTGAGTATGCACTTAGCCTTAAGCACTTTGCTGTCTTTAGATTCAAGTACATCTTTTCATAATTTCAGCCCTCTACAGAAAAGGATAAGTATGCATGAGAGAGCCAACAACTTGTAAGAGAAAGGAAAAACATTATCTAAAGAAAACAACCTTCCTAAAAAGTAGAATTAACCAAATGGAAAAATGACATTCAAAAGCTAATTGAAAAAAAATCACATTAAAAGCTAGAACAGGGCAAATGGAAAATAATGACTTTGTGAGAAAGCAAGAATCAGCCAAGCAAACTAAAAAAAAAAAAGAAAAGAAAAAAGAAAAAAAATAGAAAAAATTGTGAAATACCTCATTGGAAAAACAGCTGACATGGAAAATAGATCCAGAAGAGACAATTTTTAAAATTATTAGCCTACCTGAAGGCCATGACCAAAAAAAGAGCTGAATAGCATTCAGGAAAACTGCTCTTATGTTCTAGAAACAGAGGGGGAAAGGCTCATTGAAAGAATCCATCAATCACCTTTGGAAAGAGACCCAACAAGAAAAACCCTAAGGAACATTGTTGCAGAACTCCAAAACTATAGCACCAAGGAAAAAAGTGCTACAAGCTGCCAGACCAAAAAAAATTCAAATATCAAGGAACAATATTCAAGATTACCCAGAATCGGGCAGCTTCTACAATAAATATTTGGATGGCCTGGAAAAAAATTAACTACCCAGGTAGACTGAGCATCATCTTTCAGGAGAGGGTGAATTTTCAATGAAGTAAAGAGACATTAAGTCATTTCTATTGAAAAACCAGAACTAAACAGAAAATTTAATTTACAAATACAGGATTCAAGAGAAGCACAGAAAGGTAAATAGAGAATATGTGTGTGTGTGTGTGTGTATGTGTGTGTGTGTGTGTGTGTGTGTTTATATTAATATTTAAAGGTTAAGTTGTTTACAACATCCCTAGGTAGGAAAACGATATTTGTAACTCTTGAGAACTGTCACTGGGGCAGACAGGGGGGTACACATGGATTGAAAGTGTGGTTCTGAATGGACTCTGGTGTGATAATATAAAAGAAAAAAGACATTAAAGGATGGAAAAAGGTTGGTACTTGAAAAAGAGGAAAGGGGAGGTATAATGGGACAATTAGTTCACAGAAATAAGAACTATTAAAATTTAGGGAAAGAAGAAAGGAAGATGAGTATTGGCTGAAGCTTAATCTCATCAGTTTTGGTTCTAAGAGGTAAAAACTTAATAATAATAATAATAAAAAACCCTTAATATACATCTAATGTATAGAAATTTATCTAACACTATAAAGAACTAGGAAGAGAAAAAGGAAAGAAAAGGGAGGGACAGGATAGAAGGGAGGACAGAAATCCTAGAGGAAAAGGTAAGAGAAGGGGAACAAGGGGTGATAGACGATAAAGTAGGGGGTTGAGTGGGTTAAAAAAAACACCACTGAGAGAAGAAGGGAGGGGTGATAGGAGATAAGGTAGGGGGTGCGGTGGACAAAACACAAAAAAACAAAAACAAAAACATAACAACACTACTAAGGACAGAGTGGAAAGAGAAAACAAAAGTATATACAGGAGAGAAAAAAGATGGAGGGAAATACAGAATTGGTAAGCATAACTGTGAATGTGAAAACAGAAACAAATAGAAGAGTGGATTAAAAAAAATAGAATCCCACATTATGTTGTTTACATGAAACACATTTGATACAGAGAGATGCATAAAGAGTAAAGGTAAAAGGCTGGAACAGAATTTATTATGCTTCAGCTGATGTAAAAAAAAAAAAAAAAGGGCAAAAGCAAAACTAGATCTTATTAAAAGAGATAAGGAAGGAAAGTACATCTTGATAAAAAAGAACCATAAATAATGAAATAATATTGATACTAAATATATATGTACCAAGGTTAGAGCAGCCAAATTCCTACCGAAGATTTTAAGTTAGTAACAGCAGGAAATGATAGCAAGACTATAATAGTGGAGTACCTCAACCTTCCCCTCTCAGAATCAAATAAATGTAACTACAAAATAAACAAGAATGAAACTAGGGTGTTTAATAGAATCCTAGAAAACTTAGATATAGATCTCTGGAGAAAATTGAATAAGGACAGAAAGGAATATACCTTTTTCTCGGCAGCACGTGGTACCTTCACAAAAATTGATGGTGTATTAGCGCATAAAGTCCTAACAAATTAAATGAAAAAAATATAGAATTAACTACTTCCTTTTCTGAGCACAATGCCATAAAATTCTATTCAATAAAGAGACGGAGAAAGACAGATGAAAAACCAGTTGGAAATTAAATGTAATTCTAAAAATGAGTGAGTCAAACAAATCACAGAAACTTTATATCTTTAAATATGAATAAAATAGAGAAAGAGGAGATTGATGAATTGGGCATGCAGCTAAAAATGCTGGAAAAAGAACAATAAAAGATTGGAGGGTCTGGAATACCACATTCTGGAAGGCAAAGGAATTGGGTTGCAATTAAGAATTAACTACCTAGTCAGACTCAGCATCATTTTTCAAGGGAAGAGATGGAGTTTCAATGAAGTAAGAGGCTTTCAATCATTTCTATTAAAAACCAGAAATAAACAGAAAATTTAAGTTATAAACACAGGACATGTGAGAACTCTAAAAAGGTAAATAGGGGAAAAATATGTATATAAAGATTAAACTGTTTACATTCCTAGATAGGAAAACAATAACTATAACTCTTAAGAACTGAATCTGTCAGTGTGACAGACATGGAGGCATTACATGAAGTGAGCATCTTGTTGCGAATGGAGTCTGATGTGATGGCATCAAAGAAAGACTGCGAAAAAAGGAAAGGATAAATATAATGGCACAATTAGTTCACAGGAAGAGGTGCAAAAAAATCTATTACAATCCAGAGAAAGAAATGAGGAAGATGGGCATTTCCTTAAGTTTGATCTCATCACTTTTGGCTTTTAGAGGAAAAGATTTAATCATTCAGTTGGATATAGCAATTTATCTAACCATATAAAGAGGTAGAAGGAGAAAGAGGAAAAGAAAAGGAAGGAACAGAATAGAAAGGAGGGACAGAAACATTTGGGGAAATGGTAAGAAAGGGGAAGGGTTGGTAGAAGATAAGGTAGTGGATGAAGTGGGATTAAAAAAAAAAAACACTACTAAGAGAAGGGGGAAGGGGTAATAGGAGATAAGGTAGTGGGCAAAGTAGGTGGAAAAAAAAACCCACACAACTAAGAACAGGGTGGAAAGAGAGGACAAAAGTATATATAGGGGGAAAATAGGAAGAAGGCAAATACAGAGCTGTTTCATAGCTGTTAATATGAATAGGATGAACTCTCCCATAAAATGGAAGTAAATAGCACAGTGCATTAAAACAGACTTCTACAATATATTGTTTACAAGAAACACATTGAGATGAGAGACATGCAGAGTAAAAGTAAAAAGCTGAAACAGAATTTATTATGCTTCAGCTGAATTTAAAATAAAAGCAAAGACAGCAATTCTGATCTTAGATTAAGCAAAAGTAAAAATAAATCTTATTAAAAGAGATAAAAAGGGAAAGTAAATCTGATAAAGAGAATAGTAAATACTGGAGTAATATTAACACTAAATATGTATGCATCAAGTGGTAGAGCAGCCATATTCATCGAGAATAGTTTAAGCCAATTGCAGAAAGAAATAAGCAGTAAAACTATGCTAATGGGAGACTTCAACCTTTGCCTCTCACAATCAGACAAATCTAACTATGAAATAAATGAGAAAGAAAATAGGAAAGTTAATAAGATCCTAGAAAACTTAGATATGATAGGTCTCTGGAGAAAACTGAATAGGAACAAAAAGTAATACACTTTTCACAGCAGTACATGGCACCTACACAGAAACTGACCATGTATTAGGGCATAAAAACTTCACAATCAAATGCAAAAAAGCAGAAGTAGTAAATGCTTCCTTTATAGACCACAATGCAATAAAAAAATATATTCAATAAAGGACCAGGAAAAGATAGACTAAAAATCCATTGGAAATTAAATAATCTAATTCTAAAGAATAAGTGAGTCAAAGAACAAATCACAGAAACAAACCCTAATTTCATCTAATAAAATGACAATATTGAGAAAACATACCCAAATCTATGCAATGCAAGCAAAGCAGTTCTTAGGAGAAATTTTATCCCTCTAAGTAGTTACATAAAGAAAATAGAGAAAGAGAAGCTCACTTGAATTAGGCATGCAACTAAAAAAAGCTAGAAAAAAAGCACAAATTAAAAAACCTCCAATTAAATACCAAATTTGAATTTTGAAACTCAAAGGAGAAATTAATAAAATTAAATCTAAGAAAACAATTGAACTATTATACAAAATTAAGAATTTGTTTTATGAAAAACTAGTTAAATCAATAAACGTTGGTTAATTTGATGAGAAAAAGAAAACAAAAATTCAAATCACCAGCATCAAAAATGAAAGGGATGAACTTACCACCAATGAAAAAGAAATTAAAGGTGTTTTGGGCAACTCTATGCTCTATGGCAGCAAGTCTGAAAATCTAACAGAAATGGATGAATATTTACAAAAATATAAGTTGCCAGGGTTCACAGAAGGGGAAATAAAATACTTTAATCCATTTTTGAAAGAAGAAAATGAGCAACCCATTAATTTTCTAAGAAAAAATCTCCAGGGCCAGATGGATTCACAAGTGAATTCTACCAAATATTTAAAGAACAATTAATTCCAATACTATATAAACTATTTGGAAAAATAGGTAAAGAAGGAGTACTGCCAAATTCCTTTTATGACACAAATATGGCACTGATACCCAAACCAGGAAGGGACAAAACAGAGAAAGAAAAATACAGACCAATCTCACTAATGAATATTGATACAAAAAATTTATTATTATTTTTTATTTTATAATAACTTTTTATTGATAGAATCCATGTCAGAGTAATTTTTTTTACAACATTATCCCTTGCACTTGCTTCTGTTCTGATTTTTCCCTTCCCTCCCTCTACCCCCTCCCTTAGATGGCAAGCAGACCTATATATGTCAAATATGTTATAGTATATCCTAGATACAATATATGTTTGCAGAACCGAACAGTTCTCTTGTTGCACAGGGAGAATTGGATTCAGAAGGTAAAAATAACCCAGGAAGAAAAACAAAAATGCAAATAGTTCACATTCATTTCCCAGTGTTCTTTCTTTGGATGTAGCTGCTTCTGTCCATCATTTATCAATTGAAATTGAGTTAGGTCTCTTTGTCAAAGAAATCCATTTCCATCAGAATACATCCTCATACAATAGATACAAAAAATTAAATAAAATATTAGCAAAATGATTATAGCTTGTTATTAGCAGGACAATACACTATAACCAAGTGGGATTTATAACACAAATTCAGGGTTGGTTATAAGGAAAACTATTACAATAATCAACTATATCAATAACAACAACAACAACAACAAAAACCAAACAAACCAGAAATCACATGATAATCTCAATAAATGCAGAAAATTTTTTTGACAAAATACAGCACCCAGTCTTATTTAAAAGACTAGAGAGCATAGGGATAAGGGGAGCTTTCCTTAAAATAATAGGCAGTATCTATTTAAAACCTACAATAATCATCATTGGTAATGGAGAAAAGCTAGACACATTTCCAATAAGATCAGGAGTGAAACAAGGCTAACCATTATCACCACTATTATTCAACATTGTACTAGAAATGTCAGCTTTAGCAATAAGAAAAGAAAAAGAAATTAAAGGAATTAGAATAGTCAATGAGGAATAGGCAGATAATATGATGATAGACTTAGAGAATCCCAGAAAATCATCCAAAAATTTATTGGAAACAATTTATAGCTTTAGCAATGTTGCAGGTCATAAAATAAATCTACACAAATCACTAGCATTTCTACATATTACTGACAAAGCCCATCAGTAAGAGATAGAAAAAGAAATTCCAAATTTATACTTGGGGACCTGCCTGCCAAGACAAACCCAAGAACTATATGAACACAATTACAAAATACTTCTCATATACATAAAGTCAGATCTAAACAATTGGAAAAATATCAATTGCTTATGGATAGACTGAACTAATATGATAAAAAATGACAATTCTATCTAAATTGATCTACTTTTTCAGTGTCATATCAGTCAAGATGCCAGTCTTATTTAACAGAACTAGAAAAAAAATTCTTCTGGAAGAAGAAAAGATCAAGAATATCAAGAGAATTAATGAAAAAAAAAATACAAAGGATGGTGGCTTAGGAGTAACAAACCTATAATTATATTATAAAAATAGCAGTCATCAAATCATTTGGTACTGGCTAAGAAACAGAGTGGTGAGTCAGTGGAATGGATTAGATACACATGACATAATAATCAAGGCCTGTAGCAATCTAGTATTTGATAAACCTCCAAACTCTAACTTCTAAAATAAGAACTCGACTATTTGACAAAAATTGCTGAAAAAACTATCAGAAACTTGGCAGAGACCTACATCTCACACCCCATATCAAAATAAGATCAAAATGGGCACATGATTTGGGCATAAAGCATGATACTATAAACAAATTAGGATAACAAAAGATAATTTATCAGATCTTTGGAGAAGGGAGGAATTTATGACCAAAGAAGAACTAGAGAACATTATGAAAGGCAATTAAGTTAAGAAGATTTTGCACAAACAAAACCAACAGAAACAAGATTAAAAGGGAAGTACAAAGCTGGAAAAAAAAAATTTACAACCAATGTTTCTGATAAAGAATCCATTTCTAAAATTTATAAAAAATCTGTGTCAAATTTATAAGAATATGTCATTTCCCAATTGATAAATGGTCAAAGGATATGAACAGACAATGTTCTCATTGTCTCAGATGATGAAATTAAAGCCTTCTATAGTTATGTGGGAAAAAAATGCTCTAAATCACTATTCACTAAAAATGCAAAATAAAACATTTCTGAGGTACCACTTTATACCTCTCAGATTTGCTAAGATGATAGGGAAAGATAATGATAAATGTTGCAGGGGATGCAGGAATTAGTTGGGACACTAAAACATTGTTGGTGGAATTGTGAAATGATCTAACCATTCTTAAGAAAAATCTGGAATTATGCCCAAAGAGCTATCAAACTGTGCATACCCGTTGTTCCAGTAGTGCATTACTGGGACTATAGATCAAAGAAATCTTAAAGGAGGGAAAAGGATCCACATGTGCAAAAATGTTTGTAGCAGCTCTTCTTGTGGCAGCAACAAATTGGAAAATGAATAGATGCCCATCAATTGGAGAATAGCTGAACAAACTGTGATATATAAAGATAATGAAATATTATTTTTCTATTAAAAAATGATGAACAAGCTGATTTTAGGAAGACCTGTAAAAATTTACATGGATTGATGCTGAGCAAAACAAGCAGAACCAGGAATACATTGTATACAGTAATAGCAAGAACATGTGATCATCATCTGTGAAAGACTTGCTTCTTCTCAGTGGTTGAACGATCCAAAGCAATTCCAATAGACTTTGGACAGAAAACATCATGTGCATCCATAAAAAGAATTAAGGAGACAGAATATAAATCAACCCATGCTATGGTCACTTCTTTTTTCTCTTTTTTAATCTCTTCTATGGTTTATCCTTTTGCTCTGATTTTTCTCTTCCAACAGGATTCATAAAGTAATGTGTATTTAAAAAAAGTAAATTTACTATAAGAAGAAAAAGAGACAGAGAAAGGCTTTTCTTAGAACTGGAGCCATATACTGAAGGAAAGGGAAGATTTTATAAAGTTGAAGTGAGAAGGGTATGGGGAGCAATCATTACTAAGGCACAGAGATAAAAGACAGCACATTGTGTGTGTGGAGAAAATAGGTCAGTGTGGCTGGACTGCATTGAACAAGATAGAAATTAATGCATATTGAGACTTGAATGAGATATTGGGGACAAATTGCAAAATGCTTTAAAAGTATTTTATATTCGAGGCAATAAGTTTCAAGCTATTGAAGTTTAATAAATGGAGAATTGATGTAACTCCTGAGTTGAGACTCAATTCCTCTATTGAGTTGACCATGCCCCAGGCTGAGATTACCAATTGAATGAGATTATTTATCTCGCAGTTTCCCTATGGAGGGTGGGACCCCTCCCAGAGGCCAGGAGAGTTTGAGACTCAGTACTACCCTTTCACTAAAGATTAAAGGGAATACAGTTTATGTCAGAATGGCATGGTTGGTTATAGGCTTAAGGAAAATCATTTTAGCCATAGTGTTCATTATGACCTCAAATCAGGAAAAACTTAAGATTAGCAAATAAATTAGGAAGTCGTTTTAATTTAGGGGAGAAGTGATAAGGAATATTCTAAATTGGCATCCTTGTCATTAAAGGAAGGATGAGATATAAGACAGAGAGAAACAGAAAGGTGGAGGTAGAAAAAGTAAAATTTACTGAATGATAAAATGTATGATATGAGAGTAAAAAATCAAAAATGTGTCAAAATAGCAAATTAGAAAAAGTGTAACAATTTGTGGTGTCTAACAAAAAATAGGGAAAATTGGAAGATGGGAAGAATTTGGAAAGAAAGACAAATGCAGTTTTGAACATGTTGAGTTAGAAAAATTCTAGTACATCTAGTTTGACATGTCCATTGGAGAATTTATAATGCTATTATACAGCTCAATGACACAATTGAGGCTTGGCTATATTGATCTGTAAGGGCAGGATGGAGGGAGGAAAGGAAATCAAAGAAAAAAAGAAAGAAAAAAGAAATTTCCATAACTTTATTATATATTTAAAAGAATAGTAAGTTGTATCTAATAGATATGCAGTTTCATTTGCAATTATTTTTCTATGATACTATGTTATAGAAATGCTTGTTTTATTCCATAATTTAAAAAAAAATTATGAAAATTAAACCCTAAAGAGTTGATAAAATCATTAAAAAGATGTAGGGATAGAAGAAAATAGGGGGGAGGATAGCACCTTGGAAAACATTCACATTTAGGAAGCCTAGGATAGTTAATGAGATTGAGACTAGAAGGAGAATAAGTAGGGGATGTAACAAGAAAGAATGGTAATCTCTGAGAAGAAAGAGTATTATAGATATCAACATATAGGTTGAGAGGAATCAGGACTGAGAAAGACCATCTGAATTGGGTATTACATGGTAATTTTGGAGAACACAGTTTCAACTGAAAGAGGAAACCAGAAGCAAAGGGAAGAGGGTTGATGGAGAGGTGAGAAAGTAAAAGAAATTAAGGTAGGCAGATTTATATTTCTAGGAATTTGCCTTAAAAAAAGAAGAGATATAGGGTGGATAACTTGAGATAATGGAACAGACCAGAGAAGGAAAGCTTTTTAAGGATGAGGAAGTATTAACCTTTTTTGAAGGCAGCAGGGAATGGTTAACTGATAGAGATTAAAGATTTGAGGGGGAAAAGATAATTGATTATAAAAATCTGATGGAGACTGACAAGAGGTGATACATTGAAGGCTGATCATAGCAAGGAGAATGGTCACCTTTTATTTAGTCAAAGAGTGCAATGAAGGGGAGAGGTAAGAAGGAATTTACACTGAATGGTTTAAAGTTTCTCAGAGAAAAAGGGGAGACAGTATGGAAATGGTTCAGGATGCTCATCAGGACAGAGTGCTGATAGAACAAGAAATGAAGGAATATGAAAACTGGGAAAACATGACCTTAAAATGGTTATTGGCAAGATCAAAACTGGGAATGAAGAAACCAGAAAAGAGTTAAATATTGAGAAAGTACTGAGGGGCATAGAAATTGAGATTTCAGCCAAATTATAGAAGGGATATAGGAGTCGTGAAGTCAAAATTAAATAAGAAGAGATGGTGGTCAGAAGAATATCAGAGTTTTCAATTAGATAACTGGAAAATTTGTACATAATGTAACATGTTTTCAGGCAGAGTTTATTTATACATTATGAAATTTAATAAAATTAAGTAATTGGAAATTGGACAATTTGAAGAACCATCAGAATATTTGTGGTATCCCCCCAAATAAGGGCAAGATTTTAAAAGGAAGACTGTGAGGCTTGAGAAAATAAAGGAGAATGTCTTTAGTTGAAACACAACAGTCATCATGATTTTAAAGGGGTGGACACATTTTATATAAAGAGTAGAGATAGAAAAATGCCAAAATGCCAAAAGGCGAATATTTGAGGTTGAAATAAAAATAAATATTTAAATTCTTCCCCAAGATCAGTATAACAAGGCATATGAGTGAAGGTGAAGTTTGTTCTGGAGAGCACAGCCAAGGATGTAATATTATCTGGGGAAAGCCATGTGTCACTGATGGTGAGGGATTTTCTACTTTGAAAGGATTTGGTCGTATTGTCAAGAGAAAAAAAGACTTAGGGTCTGTCTATTGAGCTGCTATGATGGAATGCAACAGAGCCTAGATTCATTTCAGGGTAGAGTATCAAACTGAATTATCTACCAAAGTTGGGAAACAATCATCAGTCACTGGGGCTAGGATCTTAGGGGATTATATTCACTTGGTCATTCTTCAGTTGGTACAGCAAATAGGAAATTATGTCAGGAACATGAGATCAGAATGAAGTTTCCAAGAATAAATCAAATACACAGAGATGGATATCAGGAGGTGAGAAGAAAGCATCCTGGGGAACATTCACAGCCTAGAACAAGTAGGCCACTTACCAGATTAGAAAGATTTGAATATGTGGTTTCAAATGGTGATATCTCCTCTACTTCACACAAGTTCACATTTAAATTCTGATTATTCCAATATAATGGGGATTTACTGAATATGCAGAGTACATCAGATATCATCCCTCCATCTGGAAGAGCCCAGGGAGCTTATAACCTCCAGTATAGTTTTTATAGAGTGAAATGGAAGTAACTTGCAGAGACTGGGGAATATGTATGGATATTATGTAGGCAGTTTTGGATAGCCAACCACATGTTGAACATGTTGAACAAATGTCTCTGTAATCAAAGAGCCTCTGCTTCACTACATGGTTAACTGACTAGAACAAGCTCTTTGATTGACTCTTTGATTGGCTATGGGGGATATTCAAAAAAGTTTGTCCGTTTCAGCTACTAATTCCCTGCCTTATTTGATAATTCCTTTGCTCATGTTATCCAGAAAGAGACAATTCTATAAATAGAGAAATCATAGTGTCTTCTTGCCTCTGAAGCCTAATGTGATAAAGGATTCATTACTTGGTCTCCATATTTGTTCTTTTTTCTTTTAGGTGAAGATTCTAGTATCTGACTTTGTGAGTGGGAGAGTCTTGAAAAGTACTCTAAAGTTCCAGTGTTCTATGATTTGGGTTTTAGAGCCCCAAGGATAGAAGTGTAAATTTTGAGAATGACTTTTGAGACTACATTCCTTAGTTAGGTGAGATCAGAAATCAGCTGGCAGAGTGCTGGTGTTTGTTGCCTTTGGAAGTGAACTATGATCACTGTTATTTAAGAACTGAGCTAAATTTTTATTCCTTCCTATAAATCAGGGAGAGTATGCCCCTAAGGTGCTAAGCAGAAATGTTTGTAAGCTAAATCTTTGAAAGAAATAGCCCTTTATAAAAATTCAAATTAATGTTAAATGGTTAAATGATTATAGGGCATTACTCAATGGCCCCTGACAATGGAGGAAATACAGTCAATGGAAATATAGAAGAGATCATTCCAATACCTTCATGGAGCCCTAGAATTCTGAGGAGGGAGATGTATTCAATTTTGTTTTAGGAAATGAGCCAAGAGCATAATGCAATGCATGCTTCCTCCAACTGAAGGAAATCTGGACAAAATTTTTAAGTGTTCAAATTTCATGAGTTTAAAGCCAATGCAACTGAAGCAAGAATGGCCTAAAGTATATAGCCTACAGGTACTTTCAAATGTCTCTGTAATCAAAGAGCCTCTGCTTCACTACATGGTTAACTGACTAAAACAAGCTATACATATCTATGCATGCTCTATAATTACTTCAAGACACTTCCAATACTGTCATCATGATTCTCCTGGAAATAAAGTTCCCTAGTCTTCTCCACATGAATAGACACCATTCTGACACTGTCCATGTCTTATATCCCTTTACTCCCCACTATACCTGATGGCATGAGAACAAATTATGCTTAGCTTTATTGCACCAAGACTAATTATATTTAACTTGCTTTTGATTGGTACAGAGTTCTGAATGAAAGAACTCTTGCATTAACTTTCCAAAAACCTGAGGTATATGGATATATATGTATATCATTGATACATTCTGATTTTTACACCATCTTTCATGAAACTGAGCTTCTCCCTTAAATTAGTTAAGTAAAAACAATCACATAAGCATTATCATACTCTCTTGCTTCTCTGCTGATAGGAGAAAAATTTCAACTGAAATACCATTCGTGGTCCTATAAGTAATTAGACACAGCTCCTCTTATCAAATAAAAGCTCTTAAGAAACTCATATTTCAATGGGGAAGACATCTTGTAAATCTTTAGGTATATTCAAGAAAAAATGATTCAAAAGGTGCAAATGTTACAATGAAGGTATCAATTACTAGGGCTTCAGAACAACAAAAAAGGCCACCTGCTAAAAGTAATAAAGACAATGTTGATGATAAAAACAGTAGCAACAAAAACAAAAATGGCTAATATTTTCAAATACCTTGAACAATTGTCAGATACTATGTCAGATATTATGTCAGATAATATGTAAATATTATCCCATTTGATAGTCACAATAATCCTGGGAATTAGATCATCCCTATTCTACAGTTGAGAAAAGTGAAACAAACAGGGTTACGTGACTTGCCCAGGTTTACATAGCTAGTAAATATCTAAGGATAGGTTTGAACTCAAAAGCCTTCCTGATTTCAGCATCAGAATTATATCAACTTTACCACCTAGTTGAAGGTAACATTGAAATTAATTCTTGAAGAAAACCAAGAAACTTAGAAGTAGAAGTTTCAGATGCAAAAGATAGATAGTATAAAGACATGAGTGTGAGGAACAAAAAGTAGAACAAAGAAGTCACATAGCTATGGTATTATTGAATAAGAAGGTAAGGAAGGCAGAAAGAGAGAGAATGTAAGAGCTTGAAATGTCAAGCAGAGGAATTTATATTTTATCCTGAAGGTATTATGGCTGTATTGGAATTTAAGAATATCACTTTGACTTAAGAATTCTAAGCAATGAAATGAACAAAAAAGAGGACTGGGGAGGGTAATGACTCATTGACTGAAAAAAAGGTAATAGATGAAAGGTGAAGAATTGTGTATACATTTGCAAAATAGAAAATCATCACATCAGCAGCATAATGAAGAAGGAGTAGAGAAAAAATTGAGGCAGGGAAAGCATATGAAAGGTCATTGTAATATTTCTGGCAAGACGAGAGTGTGAACTAGAATGGTGGCTATGTGAGTGAAGAGGACTCACATATGAAAGATGTTAGGAAGATAGAAATGAAAACATGCAACAAAAGATTGGATATGTAAAATCAGTAAGAGTGAAAAGGTGAGGATGATATTGAGATTGTAAGCATAGGTGATTAGAAGAAGGGTGAGGTTTTTAGTTCCAGACATATTCTCTGTCTTCCAAATCTGAAATACTCTCCCTCTTGTGTTGTGATTTCTCATCTCCCTAACTTTCTTTAAGTTCCAACTAAAAGCCTAAATTCTATGAAAAGCCTTCCCCAACTCCTCTTACTTCTAGTGCCTTGCCTTTGTTGAATGTATCAATGATATGCATATAGCATATATTTGTTTCTTGGCTCCTCCACTGGATTGTAAACTCTTTAGGGCAAGGATTGTCTTTTATATCTTTTTATATCCCTAGTGTTTAAGTGTCTAATATATTATAGGTGCTTAATAAATGTTCATTGATTAAAATTCAGATTTGTAGTGAAAGATAATGTATTCTGCTTTGATTGTTGAATTTAAAGTTTACTTCTTGTGTTTTAAATTTGCAGTGTTCACTCAGTCAGCTTCCATTTATTTATTCCATGATCATTGAGTCAATTGCTACTAAGTGATTCATACTGTTGTTTATTGTTGTTCAGTTATTTTTCAGTCATATCCAAGTCTTCATGACCACATTTGGGGTTTTCTTGGCAAAAGCTGTTGGAGCTGTTTGGCATTTTCTTCTCAAGCTCATTTTATAGATGAGGAAACTGAGACAAACAGGATTAAGTGATTTAAATTTCTGTTTTCAGGCCTTCCACTCTCTCCACTATACACAGACGATTTTCTTTCTCTCTTTTTTTTTGGTAGAGTAAGGTTCTAGTGTAAGGCCAGAAAAATAGGCAAAATAGAGATTAAAGAGTTTTTAATATTTTATTTGGAGTTCTGAGAGGGAGAGATTTTCTGGGACCAAAGGATCCATTTTGTTCCCAGGGCTGATGTCTTAAAGCATTCAGGAGCAGCAAGAGCAGCATCAAATATGAGATTCTAATGAATTATATACATCTCCAGAGATCAAGGTAAACAAAAGCAAAAGCCAGAGTCAGAACACTGAGAGTGGCAATTTCCAAGAAGGGACCATCAATCTGGTTCTGAAGGGTTGGGGGTGAGGAACATAAATTCTGATAAACTGGGAGTAAAGGGGAGTAGTCATTAAAGACAGAAAGTATGGAATTTAGAGATAGAGGATGCCAATTAGGTATCTGAGATAGGACTCAAGGTTTGATCTTTTGGAATGCCAGAATGGCCAGATCTCTACAGCCCTAATTATCTCAGTCCTAGTGAACAGGAAAGGGGGTTGCACCCAGGGGGATTGAGGAAGAACAATTAGGGGAATTGAGGCAGAACAATTTAGTGAAACTGAGGCAGGACAACAAAAGGGCAACTGAGGCAGAAAAATAAAAGGGAACTGTGGCACAATACTAGACTTGTGATTTCATTGATATTTCAGTAAGGAATACCTATTTTTCAATAGGGAAATTCCCTCTATTCACACAGACTTCCAGCTATTTGAATTTTAAATTCTAGAGGGTTGCTTGAGAATACTATGAGTTTAAGTTATTCATTTGCTCAGCCGCACATTCATTATGTGTCAGAGGCTATACTTGAAACCAAACCACTTTGCCTAAGTATTAAAAAAAAAAAGTATATTTGACTTCAACAAGTTTCATTCCACTGGGAGAAAACAGTCTGCAGATATATAAAGTAGCTACAAATTAATTTCAAAGATCAAAGCCATGATACTTTAAAATTTTATATTTTTCCCAATTACATATAAAAACAAATTTAATATTCATTTAAAACATTTTTTGAGTTTGAAATTTTCCTTCTCCCTCCTTCTCCTTGCCTCTTTATTGAAAAGACAAGCAATTTGACAATAAATTATACATGTGCAATCATGCAAAACATGTCCATGTTAGCCTTGTTGTGAAAAAGAATAAACTCAGTTTAAAAAAAGAAAAATAAAGAAAGTTAAGAAAGAGATTGCTTTGATTTGCACTTAAACTCCATAAGTTTTTTTCTCTGGAGACGGATAACATTTTAAATCATAACTCCTTAGAGCATTATATTGCTGAGAATAGCTAAGCATTTTACAGATCACCATCATGCAATATTGCTTTTAGGATTCACAGTTTTTCTATTAGCATAATTGACTATATCAATAACCAAACAAACAAAAACCACATGATCATCTCAATAGATGCAGAAAAAGCATTTGATAAAATCCAACATCCATTCCTAATAAAAACACTTGAGAGCATAGGAATAAATGGACTTTTCCTTAAAATAGTCAGGAGCATATATTTAAAACCATCAGTAAGCATCATATGCAATGGGGAAAAACTGGAACCTTTCCCAGTAAGATCTGGAGTGAAGCAAGGTTGCCCACTATCACCATTATTATTTAATATCGTATTAGAAACACTAGCCTCGGCAATAAGAGTCGAGAAAGATATAAAAGGAATTAGAGTAGGCAATGAGGAAACCAAACTATCACTCTTTGCAGATGATATGATGGTATACCTAGAGAACCCCAGAGATTCTACCAAAAAGCTATTGGAAATAATTCATAATTTTAGCAAAGTAGCTGGCTACAAATAAATCCCCATAAATCCTCAGCATTTTTATACATCACCAACAAAACCCAACAGCAAGAGATACAAAGAGAAATTCCATTCAGAATAACTGTTGATACCATAAAATATTTGGGAATCTATCTACCAAAGGAAAGTCAGGAATTATATGAGCAAAATTATAAAAAAGTCTCCACACAAATAAAGTCAGACTTAAATAATTGGAAAAATATTAAGTGCTCTTGGATCGGCCGAGCGAACATAATAAAGATGACAATACTCCCTAAACTAATCTATTTATTTAGTGCTATACCAATCAGACTTCCAAGAAAATATTTTATTGATCTAGAAAAAATAACAACAAAATTCATATGGAACAATAAAAAGTCGAGAATCTCAAGGGAATTAATGAAAAAAAAAATCAAATGAAGGTGGCCTAGCTGTACTTGATCTAAAATTATATTATAAAGCAGCAGTCACCAAAACCATATGGTATTGGCTAAGAAATAGATTAGTGGATCAGTGGAAAAGGCTAGGCTCACAAGACAGAATAGTCAATTATAGCAATCTAGTGTTTGACAAACCCAAAGCCCCTAACTTCTGGGAAAAGAATTCATTATTTGATAAAAACTGCTGGGATAATTGGAAATTAGTATGGCAGAAATTAGGCATGGACCCACACTTAACACCATATACCAAGATAAGATCAAAATGGGTCTATGACCTAGGCATAAAGAACGAGACTATAAATAAATTAGAGGAACATAGAATAGTTTATCTCTCAGACTTGTGGAGGAGAAAGAAATTTGTGACCAAAGATGAACTAGAGACCATTACTGATCACAGAATAGAAAATTTCGATTACATCAAATTAAAAAGCTTTTGTACAAATAAAACTAATGCAAACAAGATTAGAAGGGAAGCAACAAACTGGGAAAACATTTTCACAGTTAAAGGTTCTGATAAAGGCCTCATTTCCAAAATATATAGAGAACTGACTCAAATTTATAAGAAATCAAGCCATTCTCCAATTGATAAATGGTCAAAGGATATGAACAGACAATTTTCAGAGGATGAGATTGAAACTATTACCACTCATATGAAAGAGTGTTCCAAATCATTATTGATCAGAGAAATGCAAATTAAGACAACTCTGAGATACCACTACACACCTGTCAGATTGGCTAAGATGACAGGAAAAAATAATGATGAATGTTGGAGGGGATGCGGGAAAACTGGGACACTAATGCATTGTTGGTGGAGTTGTGAACGAATCCAACCATTCTGGAGAGCAATCTGGAATTATGCCCAAAAAATTATCAAATTGTGCATACCCTTTGATCCAGCAGTGTTTCTATTGGGCTTATATCCCAAAGAAATACTAAAGAAGGGAAAGGGACCTGTATGTGCCAAAATGTTTGTAGCAGCCCTGTTTGTAGTGGCTAGAAACTGGAAAATGAATGGATGCCCATCAATTGGAGAATGGCTGGGTAAATTGTGGTATATGAATGTTATGGAATATTATTGTTCTGTAAGAAATGACCAACAGGATGAATACAGAGAGGACTGGCGAGACTTACATGAACTGATGCTAAGTGAAATGAGCAGAACCAGGAGATCATTATACACTTTGACAACGATATTGTATGAGGACATATTTTGATGGAAGTGGATTTCTTTGACAAAGAGACCTGAGTTTCAATTGATAAATGACGGACAAAAGCAGCTACACCCAAAGAAAGAACACTGGGAAACGAATGTAAACTATCTGCATTTTTGTTTTTCTTCCCGGATTATTTATACCTTCTGAATCCAATTCTCCCTACGCAACAAGAGAACTGTTCGGTTCTGCAAACATATATTGTATCTAGGATATACTGCAACATATCCAACATATAAAGGACTGCTTGCCATCTAGGGGAGGGGGTGGAGGGAGGGAGGGGGAAAAAAATCGGAACAGAAACGAGTGTCAATATAATGTAATTATTAAATAAAAAATTTAAAAAAAAAAAAAAGGATTCACAGTTTTTATTCATTTCACTTTATATCAGTTCATGTAAATCTTTCCAGATTTTTCTGAGAGCAGAAGACATGATATTTGGGAGAATGTTTAGTATTCTAAAGACAGAGATAAAGAAAAAAATGTGTTGTAGGCATAGCATAAAAGCATGAAGAGAGGCATTGGGATATCGTTTGATGAAAAATAATTAGGACACTTTGATTGTAACAGAGAGTGAATGAAGAGGAGGGATATATAGTTGTCAGAAAGATAGATTAGAGCCAGAGTGTGAAGAACCTTAAATGCCAGTGTTTGCATTTCAGAGAGGCATCTGTATAGAGAATAAATTGCAGAAGGGATTAACTTCAAGAAGTGATGCCAAAAAGTGACGTTTTGACATAATTTAAGCAATGAGGGCACTATTACCTTTCAGTAATTACTGAATATTTCTAGTCACAACTGAATTCCCACTTCTTATATGCAACTTTTCTGACCATGCTAAGCCACATTGACTTTTTCCACCTCTGAACTCCCATAACCTCTGTTATCACAACTCTTCATATGACATATAATAACATTTAGTCTTGTAACATTTCTTGTAATTATGAGGACCTTGTATGTGCCTGTTTTCTGCTGACAGAAATGGTGACTGGTATGCTAATTATTCAGAACTACAGGTAATCTTCTCAAAGAGGTCTACAACTATCCCAAAATAATCATCTTACCCATTCATAAGGGAAAACCAATAATAATGGGAACACATATTACCCACATTATGACATGCAGTTTTATGGGAAGCCCACTGACGTGGCGCATCATTATATTTCCCTTGAATAGGCACACTATATATGAACAGTGTGATGAGGTTAGAATTAAGGACAAGAGCAGGGTAAAATTCACTTGAGAAATCATGTAATGTTGCTTCCTGTTGCCTAAGTCCATCTTTTTACACCGATACTTGCCAAGTGATGCTGTATAGCTGGGAATCATGGAAAAACTTATCTCTGAAGAATCAAAAATTTTGGAAACTCAAAATTCACCTAAAGATGCATCATAAGTATGAAGCATACCAAAGCATATTACTAAAAAATGACACACAAACACTGTTACAAAAGATATCACCAGTATCTCATTGAGCTATTTCTCTGAATTTGTCCAGAAAGATCTTTGATATTACAAATATCCTATGATTAATTTTATATGATGCTGTCTATACCACTAACAGAACACGTTGTTTAACAGAATAAACTTATGAACCCTTTCTTTTCATTTTTAAGCACTGAAATTACATTGGTAAACTCCCAATCATTTCAATCAAACTAAAAACTTCTGTAGATAATAAACTGGGACTAATGCATATACAAATGACATATTTAACCAATACATAAAATATGTTAGATTGTGAGTCACATAGAATTACCTGCAGAAAATTTTAATATAATAGGTATGTATGGGAGTTTATTAATATAATTTCATTGTGTGTTTGTGTTTGTATTGACCAAATGCTAAAGTACTTATTCCTTTTGTGTTGAATTGAACTGAAAGAATGAGAACACTCTTGTTAATATTTCCCAAGCTTCTTGTTCCCCAAAGGGATTCAGAGCAATGAAGCTGGAAATTGAATTGAAAGGATGGAGAGGACTCTTGATGATAGAAAGAATATGGTGTTGGTTCTAACCTTTTCTCTGTGTGCTTGAGAAAATAGATCATTTAGAGCATTTCTTCATGATTCTATAATATCTAGCTAAAAAGTTAAAAATATCAACCAGAGAAACATAGGCTTTGCCTATGTAATGTCACACAATGAGTTTTAATTCTTTTTCATAGAATTAACTAATTGGGTTTCATGGACACACAGTTTCAATCAAAAAGCAAGTATTAAAAGAAAGAGGTGGAAGACACCACATTTGCATTCATTAACACAATAGAGGGAACAAAAAAGACACAAATATGTACATGTAAAACCATCAGATAAAAACATGTACAATAGAAATATTTTATATTGCATCAATATAAACTCCTTCAAACTAAAGACTCATTTTTTTGCCTTTGTATCCCAAGAGCTCAATAAATGGTAGATGCTTAATAAATATCATGTTAATAAATATAAATATTTATGTGTTTAAGAAACATATAAACCTCTCTGTCTCTCCCTATCTCTCTCTGTTGCTCTCTCTTTTTTTCTCTCTGTTCTCTTTTTTCTCTCTCTTCTTAGTATAAATATATATCATATGCTAAGTGAAATGAGCAGAACCAGGAGATCATTATATACCTCAACAATGATACTGTTTGAGGATGTAGTCTGATGGAAGTGGATCTCTTCCATAAAGAGAGCTAATTCAATTTCAATTGATCAAGAATGGACAGAAGCAGCTACACCCAAAGAAAGAACACTGGGAAATGAATATAAACTGCTTGCATTTTTGTTTCTCTTCCCGGGTTATTTATACCTTCTGAATCCAATTCTCCCTGTGCAACAAGAAAACTGTTCGGTTCTGCACACATATATTGTACTAAGATATACTGTAACCTATTCAACATGTAAAGGACTGCTTGCCATCTGGGGGAGGGAGTGGAGGGAGGGATGGGAAAAATCGGAACAGAAGTGAGTGCAAGGGATAATGCTATAAAAAATTACCCTGGCATGGGTTCTATCAATAAAAAGTTATTTAAAAATATATATATATATATATATATATCATAGCAACATAATGAATAGAGTACTGAACCTGAAGTTTAAATATGGCCTCGCTAGCTGTGTATGACCCTAAAAAAGTTACTTAATTTTTGTCTCTCTCAGTTTCCTTACCTGTAAAATGGACATGATAGTAGCACCTATCTCTCAAGGTTGTTATGATGGCAAAATGAGATAATATTTATAAAGTATTTTGTGTTATGCCACAGTCTCCTTGAACTGTTCTACCTTAGTTTCCCTGCACTAGTTTCCCTAATTGTTTTGCCTCAGTCTCCTTAACTGTTCTGATTCAATCCCCCCTTAGGTGTAACCTCTCCCCCTTTCCCTCCTCCCCCCCCCCATCCCCGATTCATTAAGACTGAGGACCATTTGCTCTAAGGTTATAAATTGTCAATGTGAGACTCAAGATGAGGGGAAGATCAGATTTCCTGGCTCCTAAATCCTTCTGCCCTCAAGAATTTATGGCACTACCCCTCTAAATATTCCAAAAGATAAGATTATCTGGGATACCTCATTGACATCTTCATTTCTGTTTATTCAGACATCCTGATTCTGGCTTCGAGTTTTTCCCCATCCTACTAGAACCAAATTTATGACCCTGAAACTTCCCACTCTCAATGTTCTGACTCTGCCCCTGCCTTGGTCTACCCCTGTAGTTGAGACATGTGGCTATATATGTCACTGAGAACTCACATTCACCACTGGATACTTTGAAATGAGAGTTCTGTCCAATCAATTATACTCTCCAATTAATAAAATATTAAAAAATTCTCTAATCTCTATCTTGCCTCAATATCTCCAGCATTATGGTCGGAAATCTTAAGGCTTCATATATAAATGCAATTTTTTACATATATATATATATATATATATAAAATATCATATATTATATAATATTATACATAATATTATAATATAAACAAAACCATAATATATCAATTATATATAAATATATTAATTATATATCTATATGTATACCTCGGGGCAGCTAGATGGCTCAGTGAATAGAGTGCTAGTCATGGAGTGAGGAAGATCTGAGTTCAAATATGACCTTAGATACTTACTAGCTATGTGATCTTGGGCAAATGGCTTAACTCTGTTTCCCTAAGTTTCCTCATCTGTAAAATGTGCTGGAGAAGGAAGTGGCAAACTACTCCAGTATCTATGCCAAAAAAAAAAAAAAAACCCAAATGGCATCACAAAAAGTTGAGCATGATTGAAATGAGTGAACAACAACAAAATGCATACTTAAAAGCTTATTGCATTGAAGTGGAATGCCACTTTTATAGGGAACTGTCAGAAAATTCCTTTTTCCAAGTAGACTAACAACTCTTCTGTAATTTATGTTCCTGGAGAATTGCATAGGGGCAATGAAAGCTTAAGTGACTTGCTCAGGATTACACAGCAAGTCTGTGTCAGAGGTGGGATTAAAAACCAGTTCTTTTTGAGGCTTACATTCTTTCCATACCACCATGATGCTATCTTGCTCCTGGTGTACAGTAGGTAATTGAAATCAATTTATCTAACAGATATTCATATGTGTGTACATATGTGTGTGCATGTATAAAATATATAATATGTACATATATATATATAATACATATATGTCTACGTATATAATATTCAAAGTAACCAGTGGAATTAGAAAGATACAGCAAATGGATTTATGTTTAGGAGCACTTTAATAGATTTTCCTTGGCTGAGGATCCTGAGAATAATGATCCTGAGAATAGTACTCTATATTTTCCTATAAAACAATTCTCAAAGTAGGAAAAGTAAAAAAAACAATCTTCATTTACACTCTAGATTTCAAATGTGAGCATATTTAAAAGAGCAAAATAGGGGAAATAACAGAATGCTCAAATCTCCATTGATGCCATCTTTCCAAAGTGAATTTAGAACTATTATGAGCAAATAAATAACTTATGACTTTGTATGGAATAATTTATACTTCAGAGGATAGGCAGAGGATTTTTACAATAGTTATCTTTCTAGCTACATCTGCTCAGCAAGTCTCTCATCCATTCCAATAAAAAGGTGATATTTTGGGCTGTAATTCTGTCATCTAATCACATGGAAACCTGCCAATTCCTATTAACATCTTGACATTTTATTGCTATAAACTTATCATAAGTCCTTCTATTGCTAGATAGATTTAAATTCATGTAGCTGAGCCTTTTGTTGTATATCCACTAAATGATTGATCCTTTGCTCCTTGCACCAGCAAACTTTCAGTGAAGTAAATAGGCTGTTGGCCTGCATACGAATTACAGATCAGGCCCTGAAAGGTTAACAGTTTCCTGAGTGGGATACAATTGAAAAGACTGAGAAAACAAAGAATAAATTTGTATTAAACTGCTTGATAATAACTTCTGAATCAGGTGGCTGATGTGTCACTGCTCTTTACAGGAAGACATTACCCTGTGGAGGCTCAGTAGATTTTTATTACTACAATATAGTTCTTCTGTTGTTTTACAAAAAGCATTAACCTTTCAATAGCTTCAGAATTAAAGGTTGAGTCAAAAAACCTAGATCTAGCCAAGAAGAATACCATTATCTGTAGCTGCAACACAGCTCATCAAAAGGCTGAAGATACCCTAGGGATAATCCACAAACATATCATGTTATACTAGGAAAAGAAAATGGCAGCAAGGTACTTTATATTATCAATAATTAGAAATATATGAAACTACACTTAGTCAAATAAATAATGCATATGTTTAGTGCAGTAAGTGAATAACTGTAACAAGATATTTCCTTATTTTTGTTTAGGCATATTTGAAAATCTCTAGAAAGAAACAATAGATCATTTTTTATCTATATGTGCTAGTTGTGGCTTTTAAATCCTAAACACTTTATAACTCAATAATTAATGTGATAGATTTACCTCCCCATCTTGTTTTCCTTATTAAATGGGTTCTTAGGCTACAATGTATACAGTCTGATTGAAAGATGGGAATGGCCAGTCTCAAAGAGTAAACTGAGTTAACTGAACAAAGTTACCCTGGGATTAAACATCAGCTATGAAAAATCTGCAAAGCATTTAATCCATGTGAAAATCATCAAAATTTATAATTATTTTTAAATAACTTAGAAAAATGTTAAAATATATATTTATTTTTTAATTTCCCCAACATTAGATTTATTATGAATATTTGTGGAGTTGTATTAAAAACTATTTTGCAATTAGATAAAACAAGTGAAATATAAACATGTTATCTTACAATTATTTATATTTTAGTTCAAGTTCATTGATTATAAGTTATAGAAATATTAAGGCTGTGTCAAAGTGAGAAAACACTCCAATAAGCATATTTCTTATAAGCAGTACTATCAACCTCCAAGCTACTTCATTCTTATTTTACCTTCTTGATAACAACATATGAAAGCAAGATGTTGACCTAAATTATTCAAATAATTAATCTCATTAATATTCTACTCCTTATTACCAAAACAGACTCAGATAAAACTTAAACTGGTCATCATTTACTGGAGTTCCCTGGGCTCCACGAAGAAAACTGAGCAGATCTTTCCCTTGCATTAACTCCAGCAAAAGGAACTGTGGCTCAGTCTGCAGACACACTCCCCATAGCTTTATAATGTGAGGGTGATTAAAATGGTTTAATAAAAAGTGAAAGAAAATTTCATGATACCCACAGGCAGACCATAAGCATAAATCACATGTGCTTACAAACACCAAGTTCATAAAGCATCAGTTCTAAATAAAAATGATGAAAATGAACAAGGTAACACTCTTCTACATTATAAAATAAAAATGTCTGAAAATGATGTTTAAAAGATAAATATGTAAATAATCATTTCTTCACAAAAATGGCTACTTCTGCCAACTGAAATTCCAATACTACAATAAAAAACCAAACAGCACATAAAACAAGAGAAGAAAAAAAATCTTATTCATCAATAACTAGAGTCCTAAACAATGAATCTCCCCTCTCCCAGGAAAATGAAATTTTGTGAAACAGTTGTAGATATAATTGTTATTATTACATACACACACACACACAAACTTGTTTTTAAGGCTATAGATTGTTTTATCTCACAAGTACACAATATTTTTCTATAACTTACTGAAGACTAATGCAAAATGCACCTGTGGTATGTTGTGCATGAGTGTAAGTTTGAATCACCAATTATTAAATCAGAAAAGATGAATCCTGTCAAAAAATCAAGTAAAAATTGGCTTCAATTCAGATGTTTGGCATATATGATACCAAGCATCTGGATATTTTCAGATACTGTTTTCACATACATTGTGTACTTCCCTCCAAGTCCTTGTTGGGAATCTTTATCCACATTGTCCTCCATGTGTGGAACAGATTTCTTGCCCCCATCTGTCATATTACAATTTCTCAAAGCATAGCTCAGAGACTACCTACTATAAAAAGATTTGATGTCTATGCAAACCAAAAACATCAAATAGAAAGTGAAAAATTCATTCAGTCATCCAGATATTTTGTTTACTCAGCACCAAATATACAGATGTTTCTTATCCAAATATGTCTATGTAGCTGAAATAACACCTAGATTATTTGTTAACTGACCAAGCTACAATAAATATTTCCTCAAGAAATTTCTTTAAAAGCTATCCTAATAATGATAATTAATATATCAATAGTTATAATTATGTACAATTAATAGTAATAAGACAGGGACAGATTGAGATGTATTTTTTTTTAGTAGACTGCAAAATATTAGCTTTTCTTCTCAAAATAAAATATTTATGCTCATTTTATGGTTTTTCCATAGAGTCTATGAACACACATGCACACACACATGTATGTATGTGTATATATAAACATATGATACCCACAAACACATATATAAACACACACATATATAGTAGATATGTATACACATGTAAGCACATATATGATCTCATCTCTATCCTCTCTCTACTTATCAATAAGTCAATTCTATTTTTTTATATCCCTTATATATTTGGTGTTTTCCCCTTCATTTTTAAAAGCTTCCTTTTGGTTTCTGGTTTTTATTTATATGTATATGCATACATATATGAGAGTGTATGTGTATATATATAATCTATGTATATATATGTGTGTGTGTGTGTGCGTGTTTACCACTTGATAGTTAACTATGATAGATATCAGCACTTAAATGGACTAAAAGAAGTCAGAAACACAATCAATTGCTAAACTGTTAATTAAAATCTTTTCTGTTTGGTATGACCCATCAGGTCTCATAGTCCTTTTAGTTAATAGATTTTAAGAACCCAAAATCCCCTCCCATTCCAGGAAAAAATATTATAGATATTAATATTATCACATGAATCATTTAGTTTTTATAGCACATAACTCATTCCACTTAAAAAAACAAACAAACAAAAACACAAATGTTATGTTCAGCAGAATGCATACCTCATTAAACAAGCTTCCTTAAGAAATTCTTATTTCTCTAAATCAGTTGCTCCTTTTCTCAGAGTATGGAACAATAAGATTAGGATTATCATAATACATTAGTAATTCAAGGTACTCTTGTATTAATTATATATCAATGAACAAATTTATATAGCGCTTTAAGGTTTGCAAAGTGATTTGCATACATTTTATGATTTTTACAATAGTTTTCTGTAGGCATATTCATTATTCTCCTTTACTTGTCCTATCACATCCCAGTCACATTTGAAGGGTGGTAAACATTGCAAAATACTAAACAAATAATAGATACTATTTTATAAAGTGCCTCAAATTCTTTTTTTTTAAATTTGTCTCACAACAATTCTGTAATATATATAGCACAAGCTTTCTTATCCCCATTTTCTATATATTAAACTGTTTTAAAAAAAAAATAAAGGATTTCCCTGAGTCATACAGCTAATAAGTATTAAAGGCAGGATTCAAAACTAGATCATCTTGAATTTAATTCAATGTTCTCTGCTTTATCCACATTTGCCTGGCTGATTGATTAGAAAATAAATCCTTCCAAAGAGTTAATAAACAGAATGCCCTATTAAAAGCAAGTCATTCTACATATAATGTAGAATATAATGCAAACTGAGGAAAGTTTTCTTGACAAGATATTCCTGAGTAAAGACTTTACTAACAAAAATGTCAATATGGGTGATGTAAGTTTTTTTAAATTCTGAAATATATCTTTCAAAGAAGCATAAATGGTAATGAGCTGATGATCCACTCTCGGAATGGGTGGGTCAATGGAGATTTTGTTGACATTGTTGAACCTGAATGGAAGCAGAACTAAGATAATGGAATAGAGGCAAGAATTCACTTGAGTTCCCAAATTCCTCACCAAACAACTTTAAAATAATACCTCAAATTAAATTCTGTAGAGTCAGAAGAAACAAAATATTAAGCTGACATAATTTTCCAGCCCAAGACAACCTGGATGTCTGCAACAAAGGTCCATCCATTGAACTGGGGTGGTGTGTAGCAGTAGAAATGTCAGCAGCAGCAACAGATAAAGGAATGGGGTTAGACAACTGTCCAGAAAGAGATTATAAGGAGCTTTTTGCTGATGCTGGGTTCAACACTCTGTTTCATTGTCTATATGTAGTTCTAAGTAGCCATTTCAGAGTAAAAAGCAGAACTAGCACACTAGAAGTATCTAAAACGGTTGGCTAGCATTGTCAACAAATATGTCCATTATTATCACTATTATTTAATATTATACTAGAAATGCTACTTAAAGAAAAAAGAGAAGAAAAATAAATTGAAGAAATTAGAATAAGCAATGCAGAAACAAAACTGTCATTTTTGACACAACTAAAATTGGTGGCAATATGCAGGACTGTTTTGGAGGGTAAAGGATAGAGACAGCAAAATCTATTTGGATGTCTCCTATATAACAGAGAATGAAGAGAACAGAACTGAGGCATAAGAAATTTATGAGTAAACATCCACATGAGTTAGTGACAATTGAATACAAGGAGTTAAAGAGAATTAAGATGCAAATTTAAAGGTGATAAAAAGCAAAAAAAAATCACATTGCAAATACAGCTACATTTTTAAAACCTTTTTTTTTTTTTTTTTTGCCTAGCAAAACAAAGAACTGGATTCATGTAGTTAATATGAAGTAATTAATTAGATGTTCAATAGGAAAATAATTTGGCTTTGATTTTGTTGCACTTCAGTCATGTCTAATTCCTGGTAATCCCATTTGAGGGTTTTTTTTTTAGCAAAGATACTGAAGTGGTTTACCATTTTTTTCTCCAGCTCATTTTACAGATGAGAAGCTGAGGGAAACAGAGTTAAATGACTTGCTCAAGGTCACACAGCTACTAAGTCTGAGGCCAGATATGAACTCAACAAAATGAGTCTTCCTGACTTTAGACCAGGTACCTACTAACTGAGCCACCTTGCTGCTTTTTTCTCATTGTTATATAATATTAAAACAGAAAAAGAGCAAATGTGTATGGGACCTTCTAATACCAGGAACTGTGCTAAATGCTTTATGAAAAATTTCTCATTTGATAGTCATAACAACCCTTCAGAGTAGGTGCTGTTGTTAACCTTATTTTAAAGTTGAGGAAGCTGAGGCAATAGATATTGAATGACTCAACTAGCATCATATAGTTATTAAATATCTGACTCCAGATGTGAAATAAGGCCTTCCTGACTCCAGTTGTAATGCTATAACTATTATCATATCACCTATTCTCCTAAATTCAGTAGGCACAAAATTTACCAAAGGAATATTATCTAAACTTATCTCTACATAACACAATGATACTAAAAGAGAATTTTTACAAATCTTCAGCATTAAGATCTCAATCTACAACAAAAGATATTTAGAAAACCAATTCAACCTTCTATTTCTGCTGCAGTCCATATATAGACTTAGCTTAAGAATCTGTCACAATAAAAGGATGACAATATAAAACTAACAAAGATATAATTCTACAAACAGGATAGAATAAAAATAACATCTTCAGTTGTCTCATTTCACTTAATTCTCTTCAATTGAACAAGTTTGGCTTGGACTATATTTACTGACCTGCCTAATGACATATAGACAGAATGTAATAAAGCTGGGATATAAACCCAGGTTTGAATGTTCTTTCCATTCTCTGTCATCTTGTATCCCATTCATTCTATGTGACAACCATTTTGCTAGTATATGTATAACTGAGCTGGAAGGAACATCTGTAGTCCAGAAAATTAAGGGACTCATCCAAGCCACATAATGAGTGTCTGACTGAAGACTAGAAGCCATATCCTCTGACTTTCTGCTACAAGTTACTTTTGAAGGACAGTACTAACTCCAGCTGGATGTTAGATTCTTTCCATCAGGCACAATGGATTGCTACACCACCCCTCCTTCACAGACGTAGTGTCTTGCCTCATTCCCTCTGTTCCTTATTTCCCAGACTCAATCTTACAGAGAGCTGCTATACTGGTATTATTGAAATTTGGTCTGATTTCTGTCTTTGAATTTTAGAACTTCCAACTTTGTGGTGTAGAAGTAATGTGGGGTTGAGCTCTATTTCAAGCCCAAATAAGCATCCTTCTCCTTTCCTTCTGCTTCTCCACTCCCCTGCAGAGATGTTTTGCAAGCACAGAATGTTGTCGCAAGCTGGCTGTTAATGTCTCAGCAAGTTTCTGCAGTTTATAACTTGGATCTCCATGTTTGGGGAGTGTAAATTACATTTTGTTGCAAGCTTGTGGGTCTGATGACTTTACTGTTAGTATATCCAGTCTTTGGTTATGAGGGAGGGAAAGTTTAAGCTTACTAAGTTAAGCATTATTTCGTTGATTTTTTGAATTCTTTTGAAGTCCTGGTTTCCTAGATTATGGAGGCAGATGAAGCAGCTTTACTTTGGTACATAATTTCTGTCTAGACAAGTCTGTGAGAGTCTGAGGGTCAGAGAAAATGTCTAACATCCATTTATTGGTCATGTGACCCAGAAGTCACAAAAAGGAAATCAATAAATTAACAAAAAATTATTTTTATTATTATTAAAGCTTTCTAATTTTCAAAACATTCAAGCACAATTTATTAAGCACCTATTTTTTTTTGGAGGGGCTCTGGGTATACAAAGAATAAAATAAATACAAAATAAATAAGAGATATTTAAACAAAGGGTCGTAATAGAGATAGGGATACCTATTAAAGCCAATATTGTGGTATTATGACTATATGTCAAGAACATAGCCTCTGAAGAATGAAAATTCAGTAACAATGGAGAGGTTTTTAAGGGGTATAAAGGAGTTATGACATATAACATAAGAAATTTCAAAGTCCTAAAGTCTAGGATATTTAGAGAAATATATAAAGCACAAAGTAGATAGACTTGTCGAGGTAGTGAGAAGTAGGGATAGCAACTGGACCATGCTCTACTGTTATTCTCAATATGTGAAGAGAAAAAGAGGAAGACATGATAATACTGGGCTAACTCATTGGTGAACTTATAGAAGGACATGGATAAGAGACACACAGCATGGGCAGATATGGATGGGTGGATTATGATCTGCATTGTTGAATTATAAAGATATTTACTTCTAAGGGAAAGAAATAAATTCAGTTGTAGATATAGCAAGTTTGAGATAGCAGTAGATCGTTTAAGAAAAAAAAAATGTCCTCAATAGCTGGAGATGTAAGACTAAGTTTATGGTAGAGAAAACGCTCAATAAATAACTTGTCCATTCATTTCTTGGAAGTTAGAGAAATTAAGGTTAAAATTTTAATGTGGTTGGAATTGAGAGAATCAATGAAAAAAATAAGCTAGAAAACTTGTATTGGGAGAAAGAAAAGATATGGGAATGAAAGAAGATGAGACTTGGTGAATAGCTTTTTAGTAGAGCTGGAGAAGGAAAAGAAAAAAGTAGGGGAAAAAAAGCAGATGAACAGCAAGCAGAAAATGTATAAGCAGAGCCACAGAATCTGGCCAAAATGTTTCCAGACAGAGTTATCATGCTACAAGTTTTCATTTATGTTTGATTTAGAAATAGAAAATGAATATGAGTGCATTATTGTTGTTAAAGAACCAACAAATATGTGTGTGTATTATTATAGAGTCCTTTAATAAGAGAAATGTTATGTATATCTAACTATCAGAGAGAGACAACAGTATAATAGACATAGTTCTGGACTTGGAGTCAAACAAATCTTAGTTCAAATCCTTCCTCAAAACTACTATCTGAGTGACTAGGGCAAGTCCCTTAATCTCTATCTGCATCAGGATCCTTATCTGTAAAAAGGAGATAGTCATAGCACTTCCCTCCCAGCTTTTGTGAGGATGAAATGATAATATTTGTAAATCACATGACAAAGCTTAAAGTTTTTTGAGTACTATTATTACCATTGTTATTATTATCTTTTTCATTATAATACCATCATCATTGGTGGTAGTGCTATTGTTTGCCGCATTATCACACAGTTTTTCCTCATCCTACTTTTCTGTCTCAATCTCTTACACACAAAATGGAATTTAAAAACAAATTTTAAAAAGAAACAACATAAAACAAAACACACAAAAAGTAAAATCTGGATCTTGGGCCTTGACATATTTGCTGTACTTTTCTTCCTTTTAAAGGCGATAATGTTTTGCTTCTTTATTTAAAACATTTGTACAAACTGCTGTGGCATCATCAATATTATGCAAATGAATTTCTCATGTGTGTATGAATCTTGTTTTCATTTTTATTGTTCTGTTTATAGTATATAGCAAAAAAAAAAAAAAATCCATTAAAATGAATTGCACAACCACTTTGATCCGGAAACTTAAAACTCTCCCTTTTCTACCCATGCTGACAGGCAAAGCTGGAATTCTGTTACAGTTTCTTTTAGGGGATAAAAGGGATCAAAAAGGATAAAAGCAGATTCCCAATTCAGAAACATACAAATCAGTGACAGAGTAGGAATTAGTTGCTTCTTCAAAGGTAGCAGCACAGCTATGTTCAGCGGTGTGGTGAACAGATCTTTTATTTTAGTGGTTTGAAAATAGATTCCATTCATTTCTGTGGGAAACCTAGAAGATCCATTTCTGATAGCAAGAAACTAAAGCTCAGATCAAAGCATTTTTAAGGTAAAAACAACAACAACAAAAAAAGAGACAAAAAGAAAACAAAAAAACCTCCATACTTTTTTGTTGTTAACTAATGGAATCATCCAAAACATCAAGATAATATGGAAATAGTTATCAAGAGACTGCATTTACATTGATTTTAGCCATTGTATATATTTGGTCACAGAGGCAATTGTTCCCTTTTCCCTTTCCCACTTGCCACTGTTAAGATTACTCTTTCTCATATACTTTCCACAATAGAGTAAGAGAATATGCATGAGTACAGAATAAATATAGTCAGAGTATGCGTCTAGGAATTTCATCTTATTCAAATTTCCTAAATTCATTTTGTGACACTGGGTTAGGACCATATGCAAAAACACTAATAAAAGATTGAAACATGTCATATATTATATGCACATAACCAAGGAATTCTTCTCATGACACTCAATGAAAAAAAAAGTAATAATCAAGAAAAGAAGTTCAATTTCTTTATTAGACAAATTTGATTCTTACTATGGTTGTTTTGGTTATGGGGACAAGCATTTATATTTAGTAGAGAAAATTGAATTTGATCATGATATTGTTATGCCACAGTTCCCTTTTAATGTCCTGACCTAGTTTCCCCATTGTCCTATTTAGTTACTCTGCCTCAGGTTATAACCTTTCCCTAATGTTAATGAGATAAAGGTTTTATATCTTTAGGCTATAATCATTCCTTCTTAATGTTTGACAGGATAAAGGTCTATACATTTTATATATCAGTAACCTCTCCAGTACCTCCCTCCATTGTGTCATCCTAGGTGCCTCCTCCAATTAGATCCCTAACCAGGTACCTCCCCCATTATGTCATTGTTCTTGTTATCCTATAAAAATCTTGCTGTCCCCATACTCCGGGCTGTATTCTTTGAGAGGATAGTGTCATTCAGCCCTGGGACCAACCATGGATCCATTTGGTCCCAGTATAGCTCTCCATTTAATAAACTATTAAATTGGTCTCTAATCTCTGTTGCTCAGTTTCTCCGGCATTACAATATATTAAAAAACCACATTTATTTATGTTGAATTAAGAAAACTGTTAATTGAACAAATAATACAGTAAAAGAAATTTTTCAGTGAATATATTTTAAAAAAAAACTATCTAAATATATATTCATCACTTACTTTCACAGCTACCTTTAAATTTCCTTTGCCTGGAGCCATGATATCTTTTGCTACACCTTCAAAAAGTTCCCCAAAAGCTCCACTTCCAAGGAAGTTTATCAAGGTAAATTGATCTCTGTGAAAAATGGGAAGAGACTCCAACTCTAACTGTGTGGGCAGGTAGCTGTGAATATTTAGAGATTTATTCATCAATATCAGCATTTGACAAATTGAAAAGATTCATTTCAATAAGTATTAAAAAATACTCTGTAGTAGACCTTTGGGCTATGTTATGTAATGGCTGTGCAAAGATAAATTGATTTCAAGGAGATTACATTCAACTGACAATTTTTTGTTCAACAGAAAAACAAGTATAATATATTTTGGGGAATGAGAAAGCAGGAACTATTAGGACAATTAGGAAAAGTTTCCCAAGGTGGCAATATTGAGTTAAGACTTAAAGGAAGATGGGAATTCTAATAGAGGTGAGAAAGAAATACTTTTTAGGCATAGGGATAACCTGTGGAAAAGCAAAGAAATGAGTGATGGAATGCTGGATTCAAGGAATACTATGGTTTAAAAATATTTTAAAGATAACTAATAAATTATATATGAGGAGATTGTGGGTGAAGTACCAAGAAGGAACACAAATATTCAAATAATCATGACTCAAGAATTTTATTACTCACAGATGTATGGCTCCTCATCCCTATGTGGATGCAGAAGTGGGAGAATGGGCATTCTGTAGTATGTATTACTTAACAACCAAACTCAGACCTTCTGCGGTCTATGCCCTTTTTAAATTATTTCTGGGTAGTAGCAGTCCTTGTTGTTCAAAGGGACTGACTGGCACTGTAATCAGAAAAGTTTACTAATTTTGCAAAAGTTCATCATAAATCAGGAAAGCTTTGCTTTCCTTGCCTAAATGAAGTTGACTGAACAAATATTGCATATGTATAGTAATTTCCCAGTATATAGATAAATCTATTAGTCGACAAATATGGTCACTTCTGTACATTAAAATATATCATCTATAGGCCATCCTCATGATATAATTTTATTTTCATCTTTTATTATTGACAATATTATACTTCATTAATGTCCAACATTTTTACAGTCATAATTTCATAAGCATTTAACTTGACAAGTTTCCCCCTTTTCTATATCTGACTCTTCTGAGAGAATGGGATTATGGGTTTTCTCCCACGATGCTCTCTGGCCCTAAGAGTTTTAAGGGAGGTGTAAATTCACAAAGGTACAAAGTTTACTTTGTGAATCTGGCAAACTTGTGAACTCCAATGAGTAAAGGTATAAACACAAGCATTGTACTAATTAGTTCTACTTAGTACCTTGTTTCAGGTTCTGGCCCAAAACATCTTCTTGTAAGATCAGATCAACTCTATTTAGTTAACAGTTTGTAAAGATTCCAACATCTCCCCCTTTCTTTTGTTTTAGAACATAGGGTGGTCATGACCTCCCTGACTTCTCAAGGAGGTGAGAACCCCTCAAAAAAGGTGATCACGCCTTTCCTGACACCTCAGGAAGGGAGATGAAAACACCAAAGGAAATAGGAAGTCAAATCAGATTAGCAGGTTTCTGAAAGGGCTCACTAGAAACAAGTACATATAAATCCATCAATATGGGCCAGAACTTTGAAACAGATATACATGCTATACATAAATCCATCAATATGGGAGGCATTACACATAATTTACATAAGCACATAGCAATATAACACAGGCTAGGTAATCCTGTCAAAATGCTGGGGAAGGTAGGCCTTATTTTATGTTTAAAAAAATAAATTGTACATCTATAATATATTTAAAATCTCATAAAAACATTGAGATAAATTGATATGGTGGCATACTATATATCTGCAGCCAGAGAAATCACTGATTTAGGAACTAAAAGTAGAGGTAGACCATGTAAAGGGTGAGATTAGGAATCAGATTTAAATAGAAGTCTTACAAGTGAAAGAAGCTTTGCTCTCCCTAATAGCTAAGAATAAAGGAAAAGATATACTAAGTTTAGGAATGGTTTAGACTAACAGAATTTTATGATAAGCCTAAAATCATTAGCATTGGTTTGATTTATGTATTCCATAGAAAGACACAAAGATCATAGATTTCAGATTTCAGGATTATAATTTCATATTGAAATTTAATTTTTATTCATAAATTCCTTCGGGTGTATTTTCAGATCTTACTAACAGAACTAATCCTATTATGACAAGACATAAAAGAAATGCAATGAATATAACAAAAAATAAGTCATTCAGCATATTAAGAAAGATGGTAGAGACAGATTTAAACATATTTCTCAGAGGCTTTCTTCTTAAACAAGAAAATTAAAAACATTTACCTGGATGAATACCAGACATTATTCTGGATAACAGCAGTGTGCATTCCTCGAATATGTGCCAGTTCTAAATTTGGATGGTAATTCACAGGAAAAGTAGATGTATTGCTCCTTTGTTTATTCTTATTCAGTCTGCATCCTTGAAAAGAATGAATACAGGATTAATGTGACCTACTTTTCAATTTGGTTGTTCTGGATTTTTTTATCTTCAGCTAAAATCTATAAAAATACCAAGAGCAAAACATGTTCAAAAACATTCCAAGCTAAAGGAAATCACCAATTGGTGAACAAGGATGAGTTACGAAAAGTCAACACTGTCAGCATTAAAGATCTAATTTCTTTTTTTTTTCTGGGATAATGATTTCAATTTTAATTTTCTGTGCATGAGAAATACAGGGATTCTTTTGGAAGATCTCACACTGCTGAAAGTATAAGAACAAGTGAATGAAAATTATTAACATTGATATCCTTACATCATTTATTAACTATGGGTGTCAAAATTAAATAAATATTTGTGATTGATTCCGAAGTTGACTTGTATTCTAGATGGTATAGTAATAAGCCACAATGTAGGACAAAAATTCAATTAATTTCAAAGTAGTTTGCCATAAATTAAAATGAACATGAAGAAGTGAAAAGTGAAGCCAGGAAGCATTTAAGTTCCCACTGTGTGCTAAACACTGGGAATATGATTGATGAAAAGGGGAGACCAGAAGAGACAAACAAACAACAAGGACAACAAAAACAATTTCTGTTTTCATGGAGCTCACTATTTAAGGTGAAAAAAAAAAAAAAACAACATAAAATTTTATTTAAATAAAATACTGCAGATGACTGATTCCATGCCTATATTTTTGAAGAAAAAGTTGATAAACCTGTAAAATTTAGATGTCTAAGTAAATTTAGTTAATCTGCCTTGGAAAATACAGGGTGGAGAGGGAAAAAAAATGAATTTGTTAACACCTTGAAGATTAAAGCATCTCAATTTATATTCCTCAGTATTTTATACAGAACAATTCCTACCTTGTTAACATAACTTCTTTCTATTTCAGATGAGAAAAATGTATAGATATAACCTCTCTTGATATTAACAAAGTCTTTGATTCTACTTTTTTGTGATACATTAGTAAATTGGGAAGGGGAGAAAGGTAGTCCAGATTATACAGTTATTAGATACATGTATAAAGGCCATGTTTACCTAAAGTCAAAATCTGAATTAAAAATACAAAAACTCAGACAGTTGTTCAGATATTTTTCACAGATTATGCCAAACACTTCATTATTTGGAAACATTACTAACTAAAATTTCTATTTTCATTTAGGTATTTGGCAAAATGCAAGCACATCTATAGAGTGCTTATTATTGGTTGTGTGGGGTGGTAAGGAAAGGGAATAAAGAAGTCTCAAGTGGCATATGACTTGGGCCTGGTCGCTAAACAAGAGTATCAAAGTGTTCACCTCTGTTTTAATGCTGTTTCAGCAGGGAGGCTGCTGATCTATCACTACTCTATCAGCAATCTTCTAGTGGGACAAAGAAAATATGAGTACTGAGTTTGCATTCACTGTAGGCTTGAAAATGAATAACAGGAAGTGGAAATTAAACTCTTTACTGACTCTCCCTACAAAAAGGAGTGCTGAAATCTCAGTGCTGGGGGGCGGGAAAGGCCATTGCTGGCATGATGAAGAATACAGGATGATACTAAAGTGACTATTAGGCCAAAGGCATAAACATTATTTAGCAAGAATTTCTAGATATAGTGCTATAGACAACATACACACACACACACACACACACACATACAGACACAATACATACATACTCTTCAAAATTTGTTAAACTTAAAACTAATTTTAATTTTGTAATTAGAAGAGAAAAGAAGCTTGGTAAAATGGATAGAGAGAATTGACTCTAGAGTAAAGAAGATCTGGGTTCAAATTCTGCTTGAGATTCAATGTACAACTATGGGCAAGTGGCAAACTCTCAGTACAACAGGCATTTCTTTAAAACTATGAATTACATGTGAATCCCCAATGCATATCATAGAGGAAATTTGAATTATTGAAACTATTTATATAGACAAAATTCATAGTTCTGCCGTTTCCACTCCCTCAAAAAAAAAAAAATAGAACTATAAAATAAAATTAGTATGATGTATATCTACCCAACTCCCCATTACATTTACCATAGGTTGGAACTTTATTAGAAATATTCCCAATTTTAAACTTTAAAATTTGAGAGAAAACACAGAGATAGCAATAGAGAGAGAGATAAAAACACAGAGAAGGATAGAGAAAGGAAGTGAGGGAGGGAAGGGGAAGGAAGGAGGGAAAGAGAGCGAGAGAGAAAAAGAGAGAGAATGAGAAGGAAGGAAGGGAGGGAGGGAGGGAGGAAGGAAGGAAGGAAGGAAGGAAGGAAGGAAGGAAAGAAGGAAAGAAAAAAGAAAGGAAGGAAGAAAGGAAGTTGGATTATATATATTATATATATATATATAATATATATAACTGTTACAAAGATAAGAAAAGAAAATAAGACACTGGTAGAACTGAGAAAGGGAAGAAGAAATTAATGCTCTTTCAGAAAATGGTAATGAATTATTTTCATTCCCTATTCATGATCAGATAAGGAGTACAACTGCAACATAAGTGATTTACACAAAAATATATTAGAAATAGCACTCTAAACCCCCCAAAGAACATAGTGAATAAACAGACTCAGAATAAGTTAAAAAAATTAAACTTTTAATAAGCTCCTACAGGAATGGGTGTGAAAATTCCATATGAGATTACCCATGTACTTCACAGGTATCAGACAACAGTTATATCTTGTAATCCCATCCTAACTCCACCTTCTCCTCCTTCTCAGAGCTTCTTTTGGAGGAGATCATTCAGAAGTCTCAGTATCATTCTATTCCTACTATACTCTCCTTGATATGTCCATGTTCAAAGTTGGCAATTAATCCAGCATTCAATTAATATGCATGAGGTTCATTAAGCATGTGTGCTTGCAAAAAGCGTGTGTCTGGTCACTAAGCCCAGCTGGTTTTAGCCAGTTTTAAACCTAAGCTCTTTTATCAGAAACTTTATGTTTAGCTAATATTTTGACTCACAAGGTGATTGGTCAGAGATATCTTAATGGGATGGTTCACCCTTCCCTTCATCCTGAATTTGTGTTTAAATAAAATCTTTTTTGACTAAAAGCACTATTGCTGACCAAGATAGTATAGACCACAGATTTGACTCCTCCTCTAGTTCTTTATTTTTATAGCCAAGTCATAACATCTGTGGAAACAGAACATTATTCTCCCAATATTTCTCACACAACATAAAGAATTTCTTGAAAGTGAAGGTAGTATGTATTAAAATGTAATTATAGAATTCTTTTCTTTAGCAAGCTTTTAAAAAAAAATCAGATTACACATTTCTAGTATAGCTTATGGTAGCTATTTTCTGAAGACAAGTGTAGAATGTAAGTGATTTTTCAAGATATACTCAAACTGAAGTGTATGATAAACTAAAAAAGATGTTCATTTTAAAGGCTTTAAAATGTGTTTATATTCTTCTGTAATAATTATGTAATCCACAGAGCTATACAATAAAAAAGGTATTATATATGCATGTACATATATAATATCTTTTATTGGGTATGCATATCTATGTCGATATCTCATAATGTTTGCATTTCATTTTAAAAGCCTCTTGACTTAACTTCAATAAGCATACCAGGGCATTTTCATGATGAATAATTGGGAGAGTTCATCTACTTAAAGGCCATGGGTTTATCCACCAGTTTCATAAAATATAACTTTATATTTAAATTTTAACAGCAGATATATTAAAATAATTAAAATGCAGCCATTTAAGATGCAGTTACCCAGTAATCGATTGGCTTTTGCACCTATAATGCTATTTTACTTAAAATATATTAAGATTGTAGAGTCATAAATATCTATAAATTATACCTACCATATACTACTAATGAGATACAAAGTACAAAAGAGACAATTGCTGCAGAAATAGGACCAAACATAAGTAGGATAAAGTTTTCTTGAGAATCTGTTGGATATAAAGACAAATTCCTTTAATAAATTATATTTTCTCAATTATAAATGAATAAGAGATGAATCTAAAAGTTTATATTAAAATGCATTCCCTAAGCTAGCTTATGCTTCTATGATATGTTTATCCATTTTTTCATGGGAGAATCATGGGGCACTGGTGAAAGTTCTTTAAATCTTTAACTTTTACCATTATTAAATTAAGGTGATGATGAGGATCATGGTTTATTTCTAATATTCTATTAACACTTTTAGGTACTTTATTTCCAGTAATAGCACATCAGCAATTCATGATCAAGTACTGTAGAATTTTAATACACACTATTGCTATTAACATATACTATGAACAATTCTAAGAATGTTATAACTGGACTGTTTCTCTATTACATACATATTTCAAAAGCTCTTCCCTACCCTTTACTCCACCTTTTACTCTCAGCATATGTGAATTCAACTGATTAAATACAAATTAAACTTTTTTATCTTATTCTCAAGAGTCTATATAAAGTTAGGGAAATTGCTCTATATAAGTGAGCTATTAATAAAAAGAGGATCAATGTGTTGCTAAAATTACGTATTAATCCAAAGCTCTTACCATTATGAAACAAGACTAAATCTTTACTGATATCCCTGAAATTTCCTGCTCCAAAGCTATTTACTGCAGCAATTTGGAAATGGTATATTTCTTGGAGATCTCCACAATACCAAGTGCAGACATTGGTATTGCATGGACCTCGAAGTACTGTTATACAAATATTTGAGTCTGAGACAATGTATTATTCTGTAAGGATCTAAGAAGGAAAAAATGACTTTGGAAATATGCTATGAATATATCTTAATATATTTATCTAGATGAAATACGTATATGTAATAGTATATACATACATGAATATAGATTCAAGCATATCTATGTATATAACACATATCAGTGCACTGGGAATACAATGACCAATACAAAATAGTGCTTATCTTACAGGTACTTTTATTTTATATTCTAATTAAAATAACATTTCAAATTCAATTAATATTGCTAATTTAATGGAAATTATTGTTTAAAACAAAAATTATGTAAATATGCAACCAAAAATAGCAACTTCATGAAACCTCAGAAAATTAGTATTATAGTAGGAAGGAAAAAAAATCTGTTTAATGTAATAATAATATAAATGTACATATTTTCAAGTTCAATTTAAGAAATTATCAATGGTTAAATGATAAGGATGTCTGACTTTTTATTAATAAAATACAGCAATTAAATCTTTTCCTAGCTAAGTGAAGATAGGAAAATTCCCCGTACTACCATATGAACCAGAGATGTTTCCAGCACCAAACCTTAGAGATTTCTTATTGCTTTGAGGAGAAGACTGCTCACAGAAAGATGAAGTAATGTTATAAAGGCTATAGAGTAACAGAGCATTTTATTAATAAGAAATTATATATATATATAGGCACATATATACACATATATTTATGTATACATTTATATATGTGTGTGTGTGTGTGTAGGTGTATATGCGAGTATGTATGTGTGTGTGTTTGTGTACCCACTAGCATGGTATTTTGGCTGAAAGCAAAAAAGTTAAGATACAATTCGGCTCTCTTTATTACTTTATCTAGTAATGCACAGATTAACCACATCAAGAGATAACAGATTAATATATAGTATTTTTATAAGGGGAAAAAAAAAAGCTTCTTACATATGTTGAGGTTTGGGGGAAGGTGGGGAAAAAACACCTTTAAATGAACTTGGCATCTTTGCTACAGTTGATAATTATATCTTCAGGCATAATTCGCCTTTTCAACATTGCCATCTTTGGGTGGTTGCCTCGGCCCCGGAAAAGACCTGGAGGTTCAATCTTGAAGTTGGCAATTCTCTCTCTGTGATTGTCCATCACACAGAAACCATACTCTTTCAATAGCCTTTCATTTTCCTCTTTGATTTTCAGTTTCTCTTCCTTGCTCATTTGCTTTCTTGCTTCCGACTGGGCTTTGAAATACTGGCTTATCTGGTTGAAGTCACACTTGCTAAGACTGGTGATATTATTTTTCTCTTCATTTGTCATCTCCTTTCTCCAGTCTTTGAAGAAATTTTTCCTAAAAATATCCTTAGTAGTGTCTTGTGCTCTTTGTGTCGGTGTTCACGATCTTTGTGTTTATCTTTGTGTTTGTGAGAATCTGAAAAAAGAGAAGAGGAGCTGAGACAGAGAGAGGGTCAGACAACGATGATCCTTTCCAGCTCTAAGAGTCAGTGATGCTATTTAGCTGGTTTGGCTCATGAGTAGAAGAAAGTCCAGGTATATGACAATGCACTGACACAAGTCGTATGGGAGGAAACGATGCACCAGCTGTGACTGTGCTGGAAAACCTTAGGGTAAAACCAAAGTCCAGGGAAGCGACTGCGTCCCCAAATTCTTTCAGCAACCCCTCAGCTATACTAGTTCTAAGTTAAAATGCAGGAATTTCAAAATAATGGATCCCTAACAATGGGAACATATTATAGAGCTTATAACAACCTAAGTTGTGATGGTGCTAATTTAGGACTTCAGGCTTCCCATTTAGGGAAGAGAAAATAGTGTGGTTAAATTTTCCTTTCAGTGAAGTTAAATATATCCTTTGAATTTATGCAGTAGTGTGCTGATAAATGTTAGTAATTGGCTTTCTGAAAAGAAGTCACACTTTTAAATTTAATCTTCATTACTAACATTTTGTCTATCACTTTCTCTAGTCTAGGCAATCAATAAAACAAAAAAACCCAGGCCTAATTTGTAGTGGTTTCCAATTCTCATTGCATTAATTCTCAAACCGGCCACTTAATAATAGCTTTCTGGACTTCCACCTATTTGGCTTCAGCATGTCTCTTGATTTATATTTATATGACAACACAACAACCATTCAAAAAGTTAATGTCTCAGTCAACAAACTGTATTGTTAGTTTATGCAGTGTAAAACAACCTGATTTTTTCCCCCCCATTAACTATTCCATTTGGAATGCTATAGGTATCATCTGATTTCAGCAGACATTTATTGAACACTTATTGAGTAAAAAGCACTTCCCTGAGCTCTAGGGACATATAAAGTTTCTCTAGGAGCTATTATTCACAATCTATATGAATTTCAATCTAATATTGACCCTCTAGTTTTTAATAATTATTCTTCATATACTTCACAAAAAAAAAAAAAAAAAACTTTCAAATTCTTAGGAGAGTTTTAGCATCCTCAGCACACCTCTATATCAAGTTCCTACTTTGGTTCTAGTGTGAAATACATGTTGATGAGCCATACAATTTAAAAGAGCTTGACTCTATTCTAAGGAAATAAAAGCAATATCTAATTAGCTGTTCTAAACACTTAAAGATTTTATTTTGTTTTGTAAAGGGGTATGGCAGGTGGGGCTGTCAGAGGGGAAAAAATATCTGTTTTGAGTGGCATCTAGTGGACATCTTTAAGATCGCAATATACTACACTATTTAATGAAAGCAATTCTTTCACAACTGTGTTTTCCTATATTTGTGGTGGGGTTTGGAAATGTTTGTTTTGTACCAGGCCCATCAATATAATCAAGTAAGACATAAATGAGTTGTTGTTGTTGCTTAAATACTTCATTATTTTAGGGATATATGATTTCATCTGTATGAACTCCTTAATTAAGTATAGATTACAGGTTGCATACCTTAATAAATAGTCTTTATGGATTGCTGGGAACCCTTGGTCTTCTGAAAATAAAAAAAAAAATCTTGTATTCTACCTCTTATTAAGGAGACTCTCTGAATTTGGGTTTACTTGTTGTCCTTTTATAAAAAGCACACTTTCCAATATGACAAAAGTACCTGATGCCTTTTCATTCTGCTATGACCTGTAAGAGGTTACTGTGTTGGCATAATCATCAAGAATGGAGGGTTATGTCCACACCATTATGAGGCATTTAGTTTTCATTTTTTTTATTTGAGTTTGAATTTAAGAAAGAAAATTACCTTTTACAAACATAATAATACAGGAAAAAGATGATTGTACATGAAACTACAAATCTATTATGTAGATTTGCTAATCCTTTTAAATATATTAATTTATCACATAAATTTCTTTTTCCTTCTTTTTTTTGCCATTTTCCCTTGCCCTCAAGATGGTTATTATTAGACACAAATATATATGTGTGTGTGTATGTATACACACACATCTGCAAACATATATGTTTATATACATATATATATAGACATACCTATGCATACCGAAAAAGATATACCTGTGTACATATATATTTACATAAATATAAGACATGTAAAACCATTTTATACATCTATTTATCAGTGCTTTCTCTGGATGCAGATAGCATCTCCATTCATGTGTCCTTTGCAGTTAATTTGGGTACTTATAATAGTTAAAATAACAGTCATTCAAAGTTTCTTTTAAAAAGAAATTTTTTGTCACTACATACAATATTTTCTTGGTTCTATTTAATTTGCTATTCATTATTTTATGCAAGTCTATTGGTGTTTTTCTAATATGATTGAACTCATCATTTTTTAAAAACACAATAATAGTTCATCACAATTATACATCACAATTTCTTCAGCCATTTCCCAATTAATGAGCATCTTATAATTTCCAATTCTTTGCTGCCACAAAGAGAGATGTAATAAATAATATAAATATAAGAACATATAAACATATAAGAACATAGAGTTTCTTTTTCTTTTTACCTAGTCATCTTGGAAAACAGAACCTAAAAGTAGTGTTGCTGGGTAATAGGATATAGGCAGTTTAATAACTCATTTGACACAATTCCAAAATGGTTAGAACAGTTTACAATCCTATCAGCAATGAATTAGTCATAATTTTTTTCACATTCCCTCCAACACTTTATCTTTAAACCAATCTGACACACATAAAATGATATCTCAAGGTTATTTTAATTTGCATTTCACTAATCAAAAATGATTTCAAGCATTTTTTTCATATGACAATAAATTGTTTTAATTTGTTCATTGAAAAACTACCTGTTCATATCCTCTGACTATTTATTGATTGGGAAATGACTTGTATTCTTCAAAAGATTTAACAGTGTTCTTTATATACTTGATATATGAAACCTTTATCTATGAATCTGCCCATAAAAATTTTTCCTAATTTTCTTTCTGATCTTGGATCCATTTGTTTTATTTATATAAAACTTTTCAAATTTAATGTAGTTAAAATTAAACATCTTATCTCTCATACAGAGTTTTTTATAATTTTGTTGATATACTCCCTGACTATGTTTTTATGTACTCTCAGGTATTTTAAACAATTTAGAGTTATTTTGAGTGGAGTATCTCATATCTCTTCTTCTATGGCATTGTTTGTAATATAAAGAAATGCTGGTAATTTGTATGAACTTACTTTATATGCAGTTACATTGCTAAAATTATTGTTTCAACTAACTTTTAAGTTGAGATTTTGGGATTTCCACATATATCATATTGTCTGCAAAAAGATATAGATTTATTACCTCACTCATTCTTCTGATTCTTTCTATTTCTTTTTCTTCTCTTATTGGTATTGTGAGGATTTCAAATATAACATTAAATACTATCCGTGATGGGACACACCTAATCTTGCTGGAAAAGTGTCTGTCTTCCATATCTCCATTATAGAAGGTCTATTATAAATAATGCTTGCTGATGGTTTTTTGTAAATGGTTTTTTAAATCCATTTACACCCATGCTTTTAATTTTTTAATAGAACTGATTGGTGGACTTTTTCAAAAGCTTTTTCTGCCTGTATTGATATAATAATACCATTTTAAACTTTTATTATTGAAATAATCTATTATATTAATAGTTTTCCTTTAGTTAAACCATTTCTGTATTTATGATAGAAGTCTTCAATTCATATAAATTCAACAAACACCTTTAAGCACTTAATTTATGTAAACTGTGATGCAAATATTGATACTTTATTATGTCAAGATCATACATTTTATTGATATGAAAAACACTTCACTTACAGGAGTAGTTGTAATTTCATATATGATGTGTAATTATTATTATGACGTTATATTTGTTATGGGTAATCTCATGATGAGCACCTCTGAATTTTGCTATTACTTGTCATGCAGTGACATACAATTAGTAGTCATATCAAAATTTCAAGTATATTCCATTAAATACAAGTAAGCAATGTATGATGCAGAATAATTTCAAAAGTTGGAATGAAAAATATTCTTTTAAATACTGTTTTATATTGAATATCCATATTGATGATTTTTTAAAAAAGCAAAATGTTTAAAAAAATTTTAAAGGCCATCAACATGACATTTTTTCTATCTCTCAAATAAAAATAAATAAAATTCTATTACTGTAGAATTTATAAGTCTTTTTCAAAGGTCAATTAAATGTATACTGAGTTATTCATTATATTTTAAAATTAATCTATTTATTCCAGAGTCACTTTGGCTCAAAATATACTTTATTATGTTTTCTACCTCTCTAGGAATTATTTTAGGCACCAGCCCATTATTTCTCAATGTCAATGACATTCTGGGAAAACTTTCTGTGTCTGTGGGCACACTTCTTTCATTTCTTTTATTTCCCATGTTTATGTGTTTTCTTTCACCTTGTTCATCCCATCAGGATTTTTCTGTAGATGTTATGTGTTTCATGGGTTGATTCCTTTGTCTTCTTTAAATTACCTTTCATTGTTCTGTTTTTGTTAATGTGGTTCTCTGTCATTTTAGTATAGCTAACAGATCCCAGGCATTCTGACAAGATATCAGTGTTTCATACTCTTTAATTACCTCTGTCTTCATCTTTAAAGAGAATTTAATATAATATCTACATCCATCTACCTGTTTTTTTCCAAATTTCTCATTGAGCAGTAGTACTGAAAGCATCAAATAATGTCTCGCTCTAGACTTCAAGTCAGGAAGTCCTGTGTTTAAACACCTCTTCCCAATTCACTCCTCCAACTCCTATTGGCTATGTGATACTGAGCAAGTCAGTTGACATATCTGTACCTCAATTTCCTCATTTATAAAATGAAACCATTGAAATTAGTGCAGGGACTGAAGTTCCTATGAGTTTTCTATCTACATTTAGATATGTGGTTGAATAGTATAAAAAAAGTATTGTTTAAAAGATATCAACCTGAGGCTAAAGTACTTAGGATGAGTGTCTGAGTTTCTGTGGGAGGTAATATTTGAAAGATCTTAAAAGGAAGTTATAAGTTATAAGTGGATGACATGAGTAGAAAATGCATTATAAACATGGGGCATAGTCTTTGCAAAGGCAAAGTGGAAGGTGAAATTAGAGATGAAAATTGTTATGGTAAATACAATAAATAAATATTTTTGATTGATTAATTCATGAAAAGGGAAAGGCAAAGTATTGATGTGATAAGTCAATACTGTCACTGTGGTACATATTTGTGGATATTTTTTCCAGGAGGGTTATTTTGTTCCCTGCTCTTGGATACCATTACCTTCCTTTTCTATAGTATTGGGATGGCAATACCTAAGTACTTGCATGCTATTGATAGTAATAGCTGAAACTGTGAAAGTCTTTTGTTATACTGTAGGAAAGTATTTACAGAGAATTCAAAGTGAAAGGAAAGGAAGGAGGAAGAGGAGGAAGAGAAGAAACAGTAAGCAATGACAGTTATAGGATAAAAGACATAAGAATAGCTAGTGAAAGAAGCAGATTACTTCTTAAAGTTATGAGTGAAAAATGTAATATTGGCATATTTCGATAGTAAACATTCATTCCTAACTTTTCATGTAGCGCACCTAAACTGAGTTCTAAGTATATAAATCACTAGAAAAGGCACCTAGGAAAAGGTACAAAATATATAATATGTGTTCTGAAACAGCTGAACATCTATTTGGTGACATTAGATCTATAAAGAGTAGCATGTAGTAATTCTCAAAGAGTTCAAAGGAAGGAGAGATCATTATGAGCTAATATGGTCAAGAAAGACCTCACGATGACTAACTGTAATCTGGGCTGAAAGTCTTGATCATTTGTGGGAATTATTTGCTTCTTCATTGCAGGGAAGGATACTGTCTCAATAATATGTGAGGGACAGAATTGGTAAAGAAAAAAAAAGCTTGGGGAAAATTTTTTTTTTTGCCTCCTGATTTAAGGAATGACACATACACTCTTTGTGGAGAAGCACAGAATAAGAGAAATAAAAGCTTGAGAAAGGACATTTGCAGAGGAATCGGCACATCAGCATATTCCTGATTTCTATTTTACCTCTTTTAGAGACTTCAGGAAATTTCTTCTTGGTATGAGACAAAACTTTATTAAATTGAAATATCTCACTTCCATGGAATGGTAGGAAAAAGGGAGAAAAAGAGGTGAGTGGAAGGGGAAGTGAAGGGAGAGGAAAAAAGAGAGACAGAAGACAGAGGGAAAGAAAAAGACAGACAGACAGAAAAATAGAGAGGACAGAGGGACAAAGAGAAAGACACAAAGACAGTGAAACAGAAACAGACAGAGACAGAGACACACAGAGAGAGGGAGACAGAAGAAGCAGCTGGTAGTTTTCTATAATAGTTTGTCTTATTTGTTATATTTAAAGGGGAGAAAAGAAACAAGTAGGTATAATTCTAATTCAAGACACATCCATTTGAAGAGAGTGGAGTGACAAGCCAAGAGGTCCCAATGTTTGTATCCCTTTTAAATAGAAATTGAAGTCTGCCTTAAAGAGAGGTGTGAAAGATTACAGCAGTTATCTATTCATATTTCCTTGTGAGAAAAATTTAAACAACCCATATGGACATAATTGACATGGGCAGAATTTTTTGAATAATGGATTGGATTTGAATCAGTTCATAGTTTGTCATATGATTTAAAACTGGAATACTAGAGATGATCTAAAACAACATATTTAAAGAAATTGAGTCTCATCTAAGAACTTTAAGCTATGAATTATACTCCTGTTTCCTGTAACGTCTCTGACTCTGTCTTTCTGTATCTCTGTCTCTGAGTCTTTTTCTATGTCCCCCTCTCTCTAAATCTACTAACTTTCACTTTGAACTGAATAGTTTAAACCAATTCTAGGCTTGACTTCCTTGGAAATTGATTTATATAAATCTGACCTAAAATACTACTGGAAGTAGATGGCCTTTAAAATTTCATACTTTTAAATCAATATAATATAACCCTCAGACCTCTATAGTGATCAGATTACATCTGATCCTCACCAGGATTCTAAGTCATCAACTGGCAATCCATGTCAAGAAGCATTGCATAGAACTTTCTAAGGAATTATCTAAATTTTATGATAGTAGGGGTAGGAGGGAAGAGAAAGAAATGAGTAGTCAAGATCCTAAGAGACGAATTTAGATAACATATCAAGATATTGAGTATTCATTAACACTGATTCAGTGATTTGTTTGCATCTGTCATTAGACCATAAGGAATCATGTCTAATTAGTTGAAAAAATATTCATTTCTAGAGTTGATGAATCAAATTCAAACCTGTCTTGACTAGACTAGTAATTTAAAGATCTTTTATTCCCTAATTGATTTCTATTGTTTAAAGTTTCAGAGAAAATTTCTGGGTGTGTTTGACAAATTCAATTTCTTTTCATCTTGATAGCAAGGATAACATTCCATTTTCTATTGCATTGTTGCATAGAGGAGATGACTTAAGTGGCATGACACTATCACAAAAGAGATGTGATTATAGGATCTTGTTTTTTTTTTTTTGTTGTTTGTTTGTTTGTTTGTTTTAGCAAATATCATCATTCACTAATTCACAACCCAAATTGTCCAAACAAGTCTTGTGGAACTTAACACAAGCAAAGCATTTACCTTTATGTTTCAATGTCAGTATCAAAATATCACTTCAGTTGATCACCATAAGAAAAGGGAATGTAGAATAGTGAGCATTGTTCTGAGCATTAGTATCACTGCACATGTTTCATGGTATGTGTTATTTGTGATATTATGTATTATTATTTGCAATAGCATGTCTTTATTGCTTTCCCTGAAGGAATAACATACTCAGAAGCAGTGTTCAAGACAAAAATGAAAATAAATGAAAAGAGTAAAAGTCAAAACGTCTGTTTATATTCCTTATTAATAGATTTTAAAAATTACTTCTCAGCAAAATGGGGTACTAGATTAAAGTCAGTAAGCCTCATCTCAACCAGTAATAAATAAGAAAATCTTACAAAAGTCACTCACCCTTTCTGAGCCTCATTTCCTCACCTTATTATTATGGTAATAAATAATAACTGGATTTCCTACCTTATAGATTTGTGATTATATGTGTGCAAGCACTTTGAAGTCTTATGTTGACATAAGGAATATCATTATTCTTATTTTGTTGTTATTATTAATTAATTTAGTAGCATGTCACTTTTAGTCTTTCTTTATAGAAAAAAAAAAGAAACTAGGTCTCACAGAAAAGAAATAACCAAAGTTATTGCAAACAAAATGCAATAATTCAAATTCTAAACTTAATAACCAATGTTTCTAATCAATCTAGAAAGAGAAAAAAAAGCAGAGTAAGATATAGAAATTTCCCAGATATATCAAGGGGAGAGGATAAATAATTTGCCTAAAAGATATAAATGGTTTATATGTATTTCTAAAGGAAAAAAAATTGGATGCAGATTATGGATTGCACTTCATTGTAATCTTTTTGGCATGTTCTTACAACATAATAACTATTACATAGGAAAAAAAGCTTCAAAATATTTGTTGATATTGAATGCTATACAATGATCAAATTTGGACCTGGAGAAAATTATCAAAATATACAACCATTTCTTCATTAAAGGATGTGGAAGATTACACATATAGTTAGACATGGTTCATTAGTTGGCTATTTATAACTGTTTCCCCCCTCTTTAAAATAATGTTTTAGAAGATAGAGCCTATATAGCAAAGTAAAAGAAGCACCCAGCCAAGCTCTCCCAATGTACCTTTCCAAACAATTATAAAATAATACCTCAAATTGAATTCTGGAGTGGCAAGGCAACACAAGGTTAGTGTGAGACATACTTCTAACTTGAGACAATTTAAGAGGTTGAGTGTGATGTAGGAGTGAAGGTTTGTCTGAAGCCCACATGTATGCAATATCAGTGATGCTATTATTAGATGGAAATAGAAGCATCAGCAGCAGTCTTAGGAAATTCTCAAGCCAGATATAGTAAGGGGACCTAGAAATTGGTCAGAAAGAGATTAAAAGGGATCTCTGTGCCAGGACTGAATAGTTTAAACTTACTTCTGGGTCACAGTTCAAAATAGAAAAACAAACAAATAAACAAACACTTTCAATCACAAGGAACAGCAGTAACCAAACTGCTTCCCAGATCACACTACTTTAATAACAAAAACTTCCAAACCTCTAGAATTAGCTATGAAAATATCAGGGAGAAAAAAGTCTAAAACTTAGGGAAGTGTCCCTACCTTGTTTTATGCCAGGAATAAAGCCAATTTTAACACAAAGTTCAAAATCAAGGAATAGTCTGGGAATATGAACAAACAAACAAAAAAAGAAAATGTCATTAAAAAAAAAAACTATTATGGAGGGGCAGAGTAAAGGAAAGGACTGGTGTGTACTATTCAAAATTCCCCCAAAAAATATTAAAATAATGATTTAAAAAGAATTTTGAAGTGGCAGAACCAACAAAAGTCTAAGAAAACTTAAAAAGGCAGGAAAGGTCGGTCTGACTGACTAGGATGGAAATGGAACACAGTCTATCATAGGCTGCACTCTGGCAAGACAGCTGTGGATCAGAGGATGGTAAATGAAACAAGGGCTTTCAGAGTTCTCAATTCACAAATGACATGGGAGTTGGGGGATTATAGAAGACCATTTCTTGGTAATGGATGCAGAACTTTGTTGCATTGAACATATGCATTCCAGAAAATAGTCCCAGGGTGAGAAGAGGCACTAACAGGAGCTTTGTTGCTGCTCACAGTTTCAGAGTAGAAAAAAGTGCTTCTCATCACTCATAGAACAGAGCAGAGGCCAGGGGAAGAGTGGCCACATCTCTGGATCATAATATCTTGGAAAAAATGAACATTTACAAAGCTCTAGGACTAAGCTCTGAGAGCAGCAGCATGAAAAACCTGATGTTTGGGACAGTGCTCCTTTATACTGGAAGTAGAATCCAATTTTAACATAAAGTTAAAAATCAAGAAAAAAGATGGAAAAGGGAGCAAACAGCAACAAGGGAAATTGGTTTCAACCAAAAAAGTATCTCTAAAGAGTTCAAAAAATATTTTAAAAATCAAATAAGAAAGAGAGAAAAATATTAAAGAAAAATGAAAGTGATGCAAGAAAATCATGGGAGAAAAGAGTCAATAGCTTAGTAGAAGAGAACATAAAAATACTAAAGAACATTACAACTTAAAAAACAAAATAAGCAAAAAGGCCATAGATCTACTAAGGAGAAATTCTTTAAAAATATAATTGGTCAAAGGCAAAAGGAGTCACAAAAATTCCCTAAAGAAAATAACTTTTTAATAAATAGAATTGACCAAATAAAAAGATGCAAAATCTGTAATGAAGAAAATAATTCTTTCAAAATTAGAATTGAGAAGCTAATGACTTTATGAGACATTATGAAAGAGTTAAACAAAATGAAAATTTTTAAAAATAGAATAAAATGTGAAAAATTTCATGGAAAAAGCAACTGGTTTGGAAAATAGAGAAAGGAGAGATAATTTAAGAATTATTGGACTACCTGAAAGTCATGATCAGAAAAATAGTCTATACCTAGTTTTTCAAGAAATTGTCAAAGAAAACTGCCCTGACTTCCCAGAATCAGAAGGTAACACACAAATTCAAAGAATCCAAAAGTTGCCTCCTGAAAAAAATAACAAAATGAAAATTCCTGGGAACATTATAGCCAAATTCCAGAACTCTTCTGTCAAAGAGAAAAGATTTCAAGCAGTTAGAATGAAAGAAAAAAATCAAGTATTATGGAGCAAATGAGATTTAGGAGCTTTTACAATAAAGAGGTTGGACAGTATATTATTATAAAGGACTAAGAAGTTAGGATTCCAACCATGAATCACCTACCCAACAAAACCAAATATACTGCTTCAAAAGACTTTCAAATAATACTGGTTAAAAGACCAGAGATGAATAAAAAAAAAAAAATGACTTTCAAATGCAAGACTCAAGAGAAGCATAAAAAAGCAAACAACAAAGAGAAATCATAAGAGAATTAATAAGATTAAACAGTTGACATTCCTAGAAAGGAAGATATTTTTAAGTCCTGACAATTTTATGATTAATAGAGCAGATAGAATGAGCATACTAAAAGCATGAATTCTAGTTGACTATTATGGAATAATGTCAAAATAATAAAATTAATGGGTGAGAAAGAGGTATGCATTAGAAGAAAGGGAATGGAAGAGATCTATTGAGATAGTTTTTTCACATAAAAAAGGTTCCAAAGAACTATTTGCAGAAAAATAGGCGTGGTAGTAGGGTATAGTGGATCCTACTCTCATCAGATTTGCCTCAAAGAGGGAATAACCTATCTAGTCAATTGGGCATAGAAATTTCTTACTCTACAGAAAAGTAGAAGGGAAAAAGAAGAAGAAAAGAGAGGATGATAGAAGAGAAAAAAAAAAAACATTTTTGAGAAGGGATGGGAGAAAAAAATCAGAGAGGGAAAAGGAAATAGGATGGAAGGAAATAACACAGTTTGTAAACATAACTTTGAATATGAGTGGAATGAGCTCACCTTATATAACAGAAGTGATGGGAAAATGGATTAAAAACCCAAATCCTATAATAAATTCTTAGTATAGGTAAGGGACTGGAGCTAAATATTTTGTGCTTTAGTGGAAGGAAAAAAAAAAAAACAACAAATCACCATTTCAGACAAAACAAATGCAAAACAAGATATAATTGAAAGAGATAAACAAAGAAACTGTATTTTGGTAAAAATTAGCACAAACATTGAAGTAATATTAATATTAAATACAAGTGCATCAAATAGTATCTAAATTCTTTTTTAAAAAAGCTAAATGAATTACATGAGAAAATAGGTATTACAACTCTACTAATGAGGGATCTGAACTTTGTCCTCTAAGAACTAGATAAATCTAATCATAAAATAAACAAAAATGAAGTTACAGAGATATATAGAATTTGAGAAACATTAAATATGACAGATGTTTGGAGAAAACTGAATGAATAAAAAGAATTATAGCTTTTCTCCAGCTGTACATGATACTTACAAAGAAACTGACCATATATTAGAGCATAAAAAACTCACAAATAAATGCAAAAAAGCAGAAATATTAAATGCAATCTGTTAGAACACAATGCAATAAAATCATATTCATTAAAGAGATATGGAAACAGATTAAAAATTAATTGCAATTTTTGTTTTTCTTCCCAGGTTATTTTTACCTTCTGAATCCAATTCTTCCTGTACAACAAGAGAACTGTTCGGTTCTACACACATATATTATATCTAGGATATACTGTGACATAGTTAACATGTAAAGGACTGCTTGCCATCTGGGGGAGGGGTGAAGGGAGGAAGGAAAAAAGTTGGAACAGAAGTGAATGCAAGGGATAATGTTGTAAAGAATTTTTTTTCAAAATAAAAAAAAAATTAAAATGAATTGCAAATTAAACAATCTAAAGAATAAGTGGGGCAGCTAGGTGGCACAGTGGATAGAGCACCAGCTCTGAAATCAGGAAGACCTGAATTATGTCCTCAGACAGTTAATACTTCCTAGCTGTGTGACCCTGGGCAAGTCACTTAACCTCAATTGCCTCAGCAAAAAAAAAAAAAAAAAAAGTGAATCAAAGAACAAATCATAAAAATAAATAATTTCATTAAAAAGGATAACAATCAGACTATACACACCAAAATACATGGGATGCAGCAAAGCAATACTCATAGGAAAAGCAATACTTGTAGGAAATTATATTTCTGAATGTTTACCTTAATAAAATAGAGGGAACTGATCAATGAATTTGGTATACAACTAAAAAAACTTGTAAAGAAATTTTAAATATTCAATTAAACATTAACTTGGATATTTTGAAAATCAAAGGATAGATTAATAAAATACAAGGCTTAAAAAGAATTAAAGACAAACCTCTGATTATTTAGATTTTTTAAAAAAGGAAAAAGGAAACCAAAGTACCAGTACCAAAAATGAAAATAGTGAATTCTTCGCCAATGAAGATGAAATTAAAGTGACTATTAAAAGCCATTTTGCCCAGTTATATATCAACAAACAATAATCTAAGTGAAATAGATGAATATTCACAAAAATAAAAATTGTCAAAATTAAGAGAAAAGCAAATAAAATAGTTAAGTAGATCTATCTTAGAAAAGAAAATTGAACAAACAAGATGCTTTCAGGAATATCTGGAAAGACTTCTATGAATTGAAGCAAGGTGAAGTGAACAAAATCAGGAAAGCATTAAACAAAATATCAGCATTATTGTGTGAAGATCAATTGTGAATGTCTTAAATATTCAAAACAATGCAATGATTCAAAATCATTCTTAAGGATTTATGCTGAAAAAGGCCATCTACTTATAGAAAATTCCATTGCAAAAAATGAACCTAATGAGATCTAGGCATAGATCTTTTAAACTTTTTTTTTCTTTTTGTCCTGTATTTTCTTTTACAGCATGGTAAATAAGAAAATATATTTTGCATGATTGCACATTTATAACCTGTATCAAATTACTGGCTTTCTCAATGAGGAAGGTATTGAAAGACAAAGAGAATTTGTCACTTTAAATTGTAAAAGTGAATGTTAAACATTGTTTTTACATGTAATTGGAAAAACACTGTGACAGGGAAGATTAAGAAACAAACTGAGAAGACAACAATGCCAAAACACCTACAATGCAAAACTTCAAGGGAAAACAATGTGGTTTGGAAACAAGCACAACAAGAATTCCTGGAAGAACTAACAATCATTTTCAAAATCAAATATAAGTGGTATAGGAAAAATTGAATAAAGAAATGAGAGTGAGGGAAGAACAATATGAATAGAAAACAGCTTTTAAAAAAGGACAGGAAAAAAAAAGGGAGAGAAGGATAAACATATATAGGATCACGGGAAATGCAAGAGTTAGTAATCATAACTATTAATGTGAATGGAATGAATTTATCCATAAAACAAGAGTGGAAAGCAAAATGGATAAAGAAATCAAAATCTATCAATGTGCTGTCAAAGAAACATACTTGAAACAGAGAGACATATACAGACATATACAGGAATAGTCTGGAGCAGAATCTATTTTGTTTCAACTGAAACAAAAAGTAGAGGTAGCAATTATTATCTTAGGCAATCAAAAAAAATATAATTGATTGAAAGAGATAAGTGGATGAAATATATCTTGCTGAAAAGCACTATAGACAATGAAGTAATAAAAGTACAAAATCTGAAAACACTAAATAGAATAGCATTCAAATTATTGAAGGAAAAGTTAAATAAATTAAACAAGGAAATAGACATTTAAACTGTAGTAGTGAGTTATCTATCTCAACTTTCCCTACTCAGAACAAGATAAATCTAATGATAAAATAAACAAGAAAAAGTCAAAATATGAATGTAATCTTAGAAAAGTTAGATATGATAGCTCTGGAAAAAAAATTTAAGAAGTATTTTTTCCCTCAATTCTACAAGGAACCTTCACAAAAATTGAGCAAGTGTGATCACGAGTAAAAACTTCACAAGTGAAGACAGAAAAGTAGAAATATTTAATATTTCTACCCTTTTCATATCTTAATATACTAAAAATTATATCAAATAAAGCATGGAAACAGATAAAAAATTAACTGAAAACTAAATAATCTAATATAAAAAATAAGTGAGTCAAAGAGCATATCATAGAAACAGTAATTTCATTAAAGATTAATAAAATTGAAAGTAAAAAAATACCATTGAACAAATAAATAAAAATAGGAACTAGTGAGAAGAAGTCTGTTATTGGTCAGAACCAAATCTAGGTCAGGAACCTGAAAAGTTCAGACCATGAAGACTGTGAGATGACTTTTTCCCAAACCATATTGGAAGCACTGAAAGCTTGAAAGCACATGTCCTGAATGGTCCCTCAGCACATAAAATAAGACAGCACTTAATACTCTAAGCATTAGGACCAGCCCGACTTTCCTTCCAGTAATAGACAAACCTTGAATCTAAGATAAGCTTGAAGTAAGGTAGTAAGCAGGAAGAATTTTTTTTTTTTAAATCACACTTTAAAAAAAAAAAAAAACTATTATGGGGATATGAGTGCTCAAGAAATAAAGACACAAGAAAAGAATGATTTCAAAACAATTACAGAAAGTCTCAAAGTAAAACAGAGCTTGGTCACAAGTTCAACCAGAGTTTCTGGAAGCAATAAAGTGAGAGTTTAAAAAGACCCATATATTTTTATAAATGAAATATAAGCTTCTACTGGAACAAAATGGAAAATAAAGGAGAATTATCTAAAGAAGGAATTAGAAAGGGAATTAACAGCTTAGCACAAAAGGAATAAAACCTTATGCAAGAAACAAATTTCCTGAAAATCATCATAGACAACATAAAGATATTAAAATATTTTTTTAAGTTTTATTTTTTTTTAAATTTATGTTATAACAAAATCAACTTACCTAGAAAACAAAGTAGGGAAAATTTATGAACTAGATAAACTGTCCAAATATCGTGTTTCAAGAATCTTAAAAGGCAAAGAGAAAACAGAAGAAACTATAGGTCATCTTCAGAAAGAACCTCCCAAAGTGAAAACTTGAAGAAACATTATGATCAAAATTCATAGCTTCAAGGTAAAAAAAGAAAGAAAGAAAAAATGCTGTTACATAATCAGGCCCAAAAAAAAAATGCAAGTACTGAGGGACCATAATGTGGATCTAACATAACTTAGCAGCCACCACTTTAAAAGAGAAGAGACTTTTAAATATGATATTGCAGAAGCAAAGGATATAAGATTGCTATCAAGAATAATTTCCCAAGCAAAACTGAGTGCAATATTATAGGCAAAAACTTTTCTTTTGAGAACTTCGACGAATTTCAGATGAAAACACAAGAGCTATAGAGAAACTTTGCATTTCAAACAGTAGTTAAGAGAAACATAAAGAGGTAAGTATGAAAGAATAAATGTAAAGGACTAAACAAAAATAAATTCTAATATGGGAAAAGGATATGTTTTCCCAACGAATACACATCAAAAGGGTTTGGGATTCATTCCCTTATGCTTTGTGATCTTAAAAAAAGACTATAAGTTAAGAGGAATAAAAAATGACCAACAACTATTCTGGATAATGATTATTAATTGTCTCCCTAGCAAAGAGACAAAAGATTCAGTGTGCAGAAAGATAAATTTTGGACATGGATAGTATGGAAATCTGTTTTACTTGACTATACATATTTATAACAAGGGTATCTTTTTTCTTTGATCCATGTTTTCCACAGTAGTGGTATCTTTATTTTTATGCTTATATTGCTTTACAACCTCTTAACGGGCCATAGTTATAAAAAATGTCTAATGTTATTAATAGATTACTAACTTTTCTTTATACTGCATTAAGCCCTTACCTTCTATTGAATGTGCTGCTATAGGAGATGTCTAATTAGAAGGTTTCCTTTTTATTTAATTAGAATAAATACATACATACATGTAAATGTGTGTGCCTATATACATACACACATATGTACATACACATATACACATAAATATGTATATATAAATACAATATATGTATGGGTATAGATAGATATATTCTAATTTGAAGGATGAATTGATGTATTTGCTTTCTTGCCCTTATTATTCTTTATAAGACCTCAGACTGAGTTCAAAACTTGATCAAGATTCTGAACTAGTCACCTTAACTGTAGTTATTTATTGACTTATCTTTGGTGACAAATAAAGAAATTTGTTACAGAACAGTTTCACTGCTATTAATTAGCAACAAAATTCAGAGAGACAATAAGTAATGGCAATTTAGGATTGGGAAAGAAAAAGCAGAATAGTCTGCCTTATTGACTCATATATTCTTTTGACATCTGGAAAAGCAAGTCAGGAACAGAATAAACCCTAACAATGTTTTTTTTTTTTTTGTTTTTTATTTTTTTTTTAAATAATTAACATTCTTTCAAGATGGAAGTTTTTTTCTGTTTGTTTTCCCTTCCTGATTAAGTATGCTTACTTGACTTACTTGACTTTGAAAAGCTTAGTCTCAGAAGGGACTTCATTAAACTTCTCATCCAGTCTATACTTGAACAAGTCATCAAACATTTATTATAGCTTATTGTATGTGAAGCACCATCCTAGGCACTGAAGATCCCCAAAAAGGCAAAAAAAAAAAAAAAAAAACAAAACAAAAAAAAAACCTTGCTTTCAAAAAGATCATAGTGTAATGAAAGTGGCAACATGCAAACAATTATGTGTAGTCAAGATTAATGAACACTAAGTCAAGATAATTATTAGAAGGAATCCTGCCTGTATTATGCCTAATAAAGTGTAATCCAGTCTTTTCATGAAGACCTCAGGAGAGAAAGAGAGCTACCAGGATGGTCAAGGATGGAATCTCTCATTTCCAGTCATCTCAACCTTTAAATAACTCAGGATGATTACATCATTACAGCACACTAAGTATGTGCAAACTAGAGAACCATTATCTCATCAATCACACTGAGTAAGTGCTAAGTATAAGCACCCTACTCTAAGTATCCCTTGCTTCAAGTAGAACATCGGTGGTCACACCCTCCCTGATTTCTCAGGAAAGGACATAGGGCACCAAAGGGAAATGGGGAGCCAAACCAGATATTGTTAGCAGGTTTCCTCTGGGCTGAAGGGCCTTATACCTTACCTAGAGTTCCCGCACTATCTGTGGCCCTCCATACCCTTAACATACCCCTTTACTTTGGAAATCTCTACTTGTCAACGAGCATTTTATCATATCAAACTTGAACTTGCCTTTAAAATTCCATCCATTTCTCTTAGTTACTTTGGGCATAGTAAAATGGCCCTCTGAAACAAAATTGGTAACAACAACTCAGCTAGCTGCTATGTGAGTTTGTGGTTGGGGTGGGAGGGTGAGACATAGTGGGAAGATTCTGTTCTTATTTTATGTAACTGCCAATATTCTATCCCTCATCCAAGATTCATCATAATCTTTGATTAATAAAGCAATATTCAGCAATCAATATTTCTTAGGAAATATTCTATATTTAAATCTCCCAGTATGTCTGAAGATAATCCAGGAAATCAGGGACCATCTACTCATTTGATACCATTAGTGAAGTGTTTTGAAAACAATGGATTCATAATACTTTTGTTTTACTGAATTTTTGAATTTTGAATTTACTGAATTTTAAAGTACATTCCCTAGGAGAAAAACGTAACAAAATACTCCCTGGGTATAGTGTCCTTCTGGAAGTCCCTGTTCAGGGGCCAAAATGCAGTGCTTTCTAAAGCCCCCAAATTGGGATGCCAAAATATACTGTCCAGACTAGCTCTCTGGAGGATCTTGGGACCAGCCTTGGTCTTAGTGAGGGAGTGAAGGATCAGGAAACCCACAAGAATTGTCAAAGATAAAGTGTCCTTATTTCAAGTCCTCTCAGCCCTTAAATACCTTGGTATTATTACATCATTATAGCACACTAAATATGTGCCAACTAGAGAACCATTATATTATCACATCATATTGAGCAAGTACTAACTATAAGCATCCTGCTATTGATATGTAAATGCCTCTCTTTACTTGAAGTATTCTTTGCTCTCCTTGACTTTTCAGGAAGGGTAAGACAATCAGAGGGAGGTGGGGAGCCAAACCAGACATTGCCAGCAGGTTCCCTCTGGGCTGAAGGGTCTTATTCCTTACCCAGAGTTCTCCCATTATCTGTGGCTCTCTACATCTGGGTTAGGGAAGGAATTTGGTAATGGTAGGAAATTGGAGGGAGGAGGTTTATTTAATAAGTAACTTCCCCATCCAAGGCTTCCCAGGATCTTCAAAATTAGTTTAGACTTCATCTCCTAAAGAACTTCCTACTAGAGTTGATCCCCTAATGAATAAAATATAGCAAGTCTATATTCCTGCAGCATAAAACAATTTCTGATTATAAAGGGAAGTTCTTTTACATATTTAAAATATGATTTAAAGAATGAAAACTGTAAGGCTCATCATTTCAAAGAAACTTATCCTGGAATGATTTCACTTTGGTTCGAAGCTGAGTATTCCTGAGCTTCACCCTTAATGGTAAGTAATGAGAAATGCTTTCTTCAATCTAAGAGTAATGGTTTGTTGTTTTTTTCTCAACTCACACTGTCATTTTTTTCTCCATTAAGATTTTGAAGAAATGTCTTCAAGGTTTTTAGTGTTAATTTTAAATGATCTTTTTTTTAAATTGTAAGCTTTATAATTAAAAAGGAAAAAAAAAATCACATATCTCCTAAATGTCTCAGAGACTGACTCTAATATTACCTGTGACAATGAAGTTCACAAGAAAAGATTATCTAGTCCTAGGAAGATGCCTTATACTCTATTCTAAGTTAAGTCTTATAAGAACAAACTTTTCTATTTTCTTACTTATACTGTTGACTGTGGTCAGACACTGCTTTCATTTGAAGGCTCTCTCTCTTTATTTCTCTTACTATTTTATTTCTGGTTCTCTCTCCAGGGGTGACTTACATAAGTAGTGGCAAAATTAATTGGAACACATATTTGCTTAATATTGCTCTCTTTATTAAGTAATTCCTTCCTGCAGTAAAAGACTATTGCTATAAGCAAGTGTCTGTAATATATATTTATGAGAAAGATTAAGAGGGAAGGAAATTATTTAAAATAAATTTAAAAGTAGCAACAGGAGGGCAACTAATTGGTGCAGTGGATAGAGGGCAAGCCCTGAAGTCAGGAGGACTTGAGTTCAAATTTGGCCTCAGATAGTTAACACTTCCTAACTGTGTTTCCCTGGGCAAGTCACTTAACCCCAATTCCTTCAGCAAAAGAAAAAAAAAATAGCAACAGATATTTGAGTGTCTTTGGTCTAATAAGATTTCTTATGCTGGGAACCAGAAATACTTTTTAAAAGTATCTTGATAACATTAATTAAAAATATTTTGATAGATATATTGATAATTGATATTATTGATTTTTAAAAATAACATGTTTAATTTCATGCATTTGAAAAACATTATTTTTAGAAGATTAGACTTAACCAAAAGATCAAGTTGGTATATCACACAAAATAGATTAAGAAAGGAAAGGATTAAGGAAAGAGATGAATGATTACTAATTATTAAAAGAAGAAAAAAGTGAATGTGGGGAATTGGAGATGAAGGAAATAATACTGTATAACTACTTAGAGAAGTTAGTAAAATATAGCTAATGTAGAAAGGATGAGAAGAGTTGGTAGCAAATAGCCAAGTCTTCTTTTAATTTAAACATTTGGGGAACAAGGTACTTGAAAAAGAGTACATGAGGGGAGATTAGAAAAAAGCATTTTTCTTGCTTTTTTTCTCCTATGATTAGATAAAAGGTGATGGCAAGGAAGATAAATATGAAAATAAAATTTAGCTTAAATATGGTATTGCATATAGCTACCTAATTGAGTCGTTAGTCACCTACTAATTTACCCTAATTGATATTGCTTTCTACAGAGGGCAGCATGGTCAGCTAGATTAGGGTTTTGTCTATCATTTAAGGAACAAAAGAAATAGCATAAATTCTAAAGTGTATCTTGATCACATTAATGTCCCTCTAACTTTCTTGCAGACGTTTTCCAAATTGGTCTAAAATATTCACAAACTTCAGTAATTCAATTTTTTTTAAGCAACAAAGTTTTTTAATATCCCCTACCAGCAAAAATCCCATCAAATTATTGTGGATGAATAAACCATAGAATGAGAATGAAATGTTCCAATGATATTCATTAGAGAATCCCACTTCACCACCATGTATGTAATCAACTCTCCCCATCCCAATTTTAACTAGACTGTTGAATGTCAATTGGTATAGGCTAATAAAATGCAGTAAAAATATAATCAGTTTTCTTTTTAAACATAGAATTGTAGCTTCTATGTATATTTTTCCCTTAAGCAAAAAATGTATGTATATATATACATATATATACATATATATACATACATACATACATACATAAGTATATTTATACATACGAACTATTTCTCCCACATATTTTCATCTCATTGAACAAAACAAAAGGAGTGACGGTTGACATTAATTAGTAATAAGTAACAAAAATGGTTAAATGGCCCCAAGTGATGAAAATTTTATACTCAGGGAATTACGACTACATTTTCTCTGTTAGTAATATCACATGTTACACAGAAAAACCCTGAACTGTCCTCTGTTTCCATTGGACTTGGTTTAATTCAAAAAAAATTTACTAAAGCTTTAACTGTTCCTCTGGAACTGTAGTTCATGATCCTGAAATTAATACTTCTAGTTTTGTCAATTGTAGGTGTATATAGGTTTTGGGTAATGTGACTTTAACATTCTCAAATTAATAAGAGCACAAATCTAGACAATTTTAACAACTTCTTCTCCATCTTTAAGTATGCCCCATTTCAGCAATTTACCTAAATGAAAGCAACCTTACCTTCCTCCCTCTTTGAAATATAATCAAATTTAAAGTGCTTTCTTCATCCCAACTGGAAATCAACAGACATTTTTCTGCCCTGGAACAAACTTCTCAAGGTTTTAAGGAAAGTTCACAAAACTTTGGGCAAACATTGGAAAACCACTCTCAATTTTACTTTAAGACAGATTCAGTTGTAGGCTATATAGACCAAAGGCCCAAGACATATTTTGCCCAGTTTGATGTGGGGTGGGAAGAGAAGGAACTTTACCTAAGGTGCCACAGCCCTTGGGGAGAATGATAGCATTCTGGGAGGATCAGTGGATAGAGCACCAGGCCTGGAAGACCTGAGTTCAAATTTGACCTCAGACACATATTAGCTGTGTGACCCTGGACAAGTCACTTAACCCTGTCTGTCTTGCTTTCTTCCTTTTTAAAACAAAATTAAAATCCCAATATTGTTATCTCTTCAGATATTTTTCTTTCATTGTAACTGGGGAACTGGCAAGAAAGTTTGCACTTTTTTTGATAGGTGCAAAAGCAACAAAAAGAATTTCTCCATCTAGGAAAATGGGATGTAGTTTGGACTATTTTTCAGTCAGTTATGCCTGACTCTGTGATCCCATTTGGGTTTTTTTTGGCAGAGATATTGGAGTGCTTTGTTATTTCCTCTTCTAGCTCCTTTTACTAAGGAAATGAGGAAACTGAGGCAAATAGGATTAAGTAATTTCCCAAAAATCATATATCTAGTTAGTGTCAAGCCAACTATGAACTCAGGAATGTGTACCTGAGTACACATAGTGTATATGTGTACCACCTAGCTGAATTACAATGAAAGCCATTTCTTCCTGGACATTTGTATTGAAGCGAATATTGTATACTTGGCTGAATCTCTAGTTTCTTCTATACCAATATACTGCCTTCAAAGGAAAATTCATTCACAAGTATTCTATATCTTATATGTTATCATGAGTCTTGAGGGTTAATTAAAAGCTGATCCAGGCTAAGCATTGTTCTAAATGATCTACCCTGTTCAACCCCACTAAAAAAAATCATTTTGTCTTTTTTTATTGTAGAGCAATAAAATATTAAATAATACATTGTATAGTAAGACTTTGACACTTATGGGAATATATATCCAATAGTCCCACAAGCTGAAGAAAACATGGATGGTTTATGATTTGCTTCATTGGAGGGAATTTCTTAGACTGATGAGATCTTGAAATTATAGCACAATGGAAAGAACACTGACACAGGTTTCTCATTTTTTCAAATTAAGAGGCTGATGTCCATTCTAACTCTCAATCATTCTTCTTATGATCCATCTAATTAATCAAATATTTTCATTAGCTGATGACAAAATCTAAAAGAACCTTAGGACAAAAACTGTTTGTACTCCAAAATTAATATAATTTCATTAATTTTTATAACAATCACCTTATTTTCAAAATGTAGAAGGCTATATAACTTTCATGATTTTCTGTGGCAGTCCATATGACATGATCTTGCTGAATTTGAGGCATACCAGGTGTTCCTGGAATTCTGCTGTGAAAACCAAAAAACAAATTCTATTTTCATTTTGGTCTTTAAAAATTATTATTTGATTAAGCAGAATATATAGTTATATTTATGAAACCAGGAATTTATATTTTTATTTATCAGAAATTCCCCAAATTATCAAAATCAAGTTGGCAAACCAGCCAACTGGCAAATCTGTGAATGATATCTGTGCTATTGGTCTTATGGTGCAATACTGTGGTAATTGGACAACAATAGTAATTGTTACCACATTAAGTTATGATCCATATAATAATAACAATGATAATTAATAGTTTTCTGCCAATTGATTAGGGATTTTAAAACAAGGAGAAAGAGCCTTAAACTCATTTTATCCAAATACAAGAATTACAAATACAAAATGATATAATGGAAAAAACTGATGATACATAATTATGATCACCTCATCACTGTCCATCTCAATTTTATTCCTGAATCTCAGAGAGGGATTAAGCATAGGTGATGGCCTAGGCAGACTTGTTAAGAACTTTGCTGACTTATTCTGATGGTATCAAAAATCAATCACTCAAAGTTTTAGAAGCAAATGTTAAAAAATATTGTTTTACATGTAACTGAGAAAAATAAAATATTAAATTAAATTAATAAATAATAAATTAAATTAAAAAAAGCCTTCCTTCATCTAGAGGCAAAAAATTCAGTCTAATCAGTCTGTAAGGAAAATTAGATGCAGACATGAAGTACGGACTTAAAAAAGAAAAATATAAAATAAATACAAAAATAAAATGGAGAAAGCTTATCAATTATAATTTTCAATTAAATAGATTAAACAATCCAAATAAAGTAAGACATAAAAATTAAAGCAACAGTATGCCCTATATTACACATGTAGAAAGTAATGACACAATGAAATGAAAAGAATGTCCTAATGTTAGGAGTCCAGGAGATTCATGAAATTGAGTATCAATTAGAGAACACTGATGTTGGGAGGATGAATGATTTTTATTCTTCATTCAATGAACAAGGGGAATGCTTTGCATTTACTATCTTTAGAAAAAGAAGAAAATAAATAAATAAAGCAAATGTTCTAAAATCAATTAAAATTTTATGTTTATATAAGTTGATAGCCCCAACATATATAAGGCCATAACTATATATATGTGTGTGTGTATATATTTTACTCTTATGTATTGTTTAATATCTTGCCTGTCCAAAAAAGCTTTGCCTGCTGAAAAAGTACTACCTACACAGAATTTTTCAGCTCATCATATCAAGTAGAAAATGAAAAGCCAGTATTCCTTCTCTCATCCCTCTCATGAAATAGAAGTACCTTTGGTCTGAAAAACTGTTGCTGAGGATTTGCTTAAAATGTTGGTTTGGTAGATTAGAACCATCCTCAACATGTATATTCTAGAAGGGGAAAGATTGGGAACAATGTAGTTCATATTTTTAGAACCAGAACAGTTGATTTTTTAAAATTTCTTTTTTTGAATCCTGGGTTCAGACAAACAACAACCATAACAACAACATCATGTCATCTCCTTTCAAATGATTTTACTCAATTCAGAAAAATATTAGTTATATTATGAAACAAATGTATCAAAAGTATAATGGCATTACATTTTATTTTACATACATACATACATTTTAATAAGTAAAATTTAGCCAAGCCAAAAAAAAATCATATGTATACAAAACAATTAGACAATAAAGACAATATTGAAGTTTCAAGGTCCAATTTTCAGGAACCTTCAGGTTAGAAGTGCTAACTCTTAAGAAAAAATAGTATATGGTTTTTTTTCTCCTTTTCATAAACTTTTAGAAGACACTGTTTTTCTTTAGGATTCTATATGAGTAGGTTCTCAGAGAAGGAACAGTAAAGAGACTGGAGCCAAAATAAAAGCTGAAAGAAATCATATAATTAACTTGGAAGCATTTATAATTGTAAAATAGGTAAAAGAAGTAGAAATTGAGGAGTAGTAGAGGGAAATCTGAATAAGAATAATGTCAAATTCCAGTTACTAGGTCAGATTATTTTTGTTCAGTGGTATGAATGTGAGAGATTTTTGAGTGAAGGAAGTTTTATTTTTCTTTAAATCCTCAGTTAAAAAAAAGTGTGTCAATTAGCAAATTCTTAATAGATGTTTGTTGGTTAACTAAAATATTTGGAGAAAATTTCTGTCAAAGAAATTTTTATTTTTTTCCTATATGTGAGCTGAATTATAAAATATAAGGAAAATCTAGTAAATAAAGTTATCTTTTATACTGAACTTAAAATACATATAGTTTTTTTTTCTTTTTATTATAGCTTTTTATTTACATGATATATGCATGGGTAATTTTTCAGCACTGACAATTGCAAAACCTTTTGTTCCAATTTTTCCCCTCCTTCCCCTCATCCCTTCCCCCAGATGGCAGGTAGACCAATACATGTTAAATATGTTAAAGTATAATACATATAGTTTTAAGTACATTTTTTCTTTTAATTTTGATAGCCTTTTTATGTCATTTACATTTCTCAAAGTATTCCTTCCCTCAGCATCTCCCATTGTTCTTTTAATTATGACTGCAGGCAGCAAAATATTATTCTGAGAAAAAGTCCATAGAGTTCATCAGACTACAAAAGTGTTATGTGACACAAAAAAGTTAAGAAGCCCTGTGAGCTGAATTTGCCCCTTTGGGCAGGCACAGACTTAAGATTCTATTGATTTTAGATCTTCTGCTATACAAGTGATCACTCTGATATAAGAACTTGAGGGGGCCTGCCTGGATGGGGCTTCAAGCCTTTTGACTCTTTGTGGAGCTATCTACTAGAAGCTGGCATTTTGGACTGTTTTGGCCCTAACCAGCTCATATGGATATCAAAGTTCAAAATGCCTTCAGACTTCCTATAGTTCCTGACTTGTTGGACAATCTTATCCCTTCCAGTTTGTTTTGCAGTTATACATCATGTGATAGTTTTCTTTTCCCCAATGAAATAGATTTTGACCTGAGTTTGAGCTGATTTTACATCCCCTCTATTAGAAATTAAGGAGGTTCCAGATTTCCTAGAGCTGAAATTGAACTCAGCTTTCGAGATAGAAACTAAAACTTCTTTTCTATTTGGAATACATTATTCTATTTCCTCCTATAATTTGTTTGTCTATGAAATGATCTTATGCTGTTATAATTTCTATTCCTTCATATTTGATGGTCTTTTCCCAGACTATTTACAAAATTTATTGTCACATAAAATTTTAAACTTGGGATATGTTGACAATATTTAGAAGGTCTAGATAGTCTCTTTTACATTTTTATATTCAAATTTAAAAAATGTTTTTTCACATTCTTGCAGAAAACTTATGATTTTTACTATCTTTATATATCCTTTCTTCAGAAATAGTCACTTTGGCTTGTATAATTATCAACAATTCTTTGAATGTTATCTTTGCTCCTTATTTGCAAATGTTCTTTGTATTCAATATTTTTGTTTTCCAATTTCCATATTTTTGTCTTCCAATTTTGTTTCTCTCTCATTTTGCTAGAGATTCTACATTATCAATCTAAATTTTTCTTATATGTAATTTTAAAAATCTTCATTGAAGTTCTAATTCTCGACTAAATTTATTTCCTAGTTCTTCCTTTATGAATTTCATTTTTTGAACCATTCTAGATTGTTATTCCGTTATATCATATTATTCTGTAGTGTCTGTAGAATTCTATCTTTTATTAAGAAATTCTGTTTTTCCTCCTTTCCTACTCTGTGGGTCAGATCAAGATTTGTTAAGCACTTGCTATTCTTTTTGAAGTTTTATTCATTGTTCTTTTGGGTCTTAGGATCTTTTCTAGTCATTGTTGTGGGCATAAGGCTTTTACTGATTTTTTTTTTTTGTCTTTTATGTTTTATCCCTTTTGAGTATTCTCCTATCACTCACTTTCTGATCTCTTCCCTTTTTCTAGGCTGTAAAGCTTCCTTAGCTTCCTCAATTTGGGTTATGTAAGATTTATTGACTTGAGTCTTGACTTTGAATGATAATAGAGTAACATCTGTTGGTATTTGAGTAACATTTTGGTCGTATCTGGGTCTTAATATCCTTTCCTTCAGGTTGAACACAACTGTTCATGCTGATACCATTCTGGAGTCCTCATTCTATTCTCCTTTCCTTCATGTTCCTGAGCTCAATCATTGCCTGCCATTTATTATAGGAAGGGGAAAGCAGGGCTATTTGTTATATCTGCAGAATATCATTAATAATAATTCTTCTAGCTTGGATGATTTCTTTCTTTTCTTTTTTAGAAATGGAAAAAATAATAATAAAGGATAACTTGGACACCTACTTGCCGAACTCAATACAATAATTTTTCACACTCTCAGTTTTGGGAGGTTGCCATGAGATGTTTGCAGTTGTGTTACTCATAAAGAGAACAACAGGAGTTACTGGGCTTGAGAATATTGTTGCTGAAAGTTTCAGGCTGTCACTCAAACAACCACCAATTGGTAGAAAGCCAAGTATCTAGAAAAAAATATTTAATATTGTTTTATATCAACATTAATATATATTAACATTTCTCTACAAAATGTTCAAATTGTTAGAATTATTCTTGCAGTTGAGAATCTTTTAAATCAAGTTTGAAGGATGATGTTGGACAATACTCCAGAGGTTTTATTTAAACACTCATTTCCACAATTGGATGAGAACTATATGTTCACACATTCTTTACAGTCTCCATCCCAGGTCCTAATTGACAGACTAAGTTGCCTCAATGAAAGGTATAAGAAATTTATCACCACTTCAAAATGATTATAATTTTTTCTGGGAAATGATATCTTGACCAAAAAAGGCAATAGTGAGGAATATTATTACAGATTTGGAGAACCTTCCCAATTCTCCAGTTACCTCTTCTGGCTATAGCACTTCACACTTTCCTTGAATAAGAAAGAGAGGACTTCGCATCAGCTTTACCATTCTACCTAGCTGCCACTCTTGCTAAGGGAGAAAACTGGATTCCTTCATTTATTTAACAATTGCTACAACAATTTTAAAGTTTCTTTCTCTTTAGAAAGGAAATCTAAATTAAATTTACTTCAAATTAATTTATTTTACATTACAACTTATTGGAGACAGCTAGGTTGCTCAGTAGATAGAGTGAGAAAAATTTGAGTTCAAATCTTACTAGATGTGTGATCCTGGACAAGTCATGTAACCCAGTTTTTCTCAATCTTCATCTGTAAAATGAGCTGGAGAAGGAATTGACAAACTGCTCCTGAATTTTTTATAAGAAAACCCTAAATGGGATCACAAATCTTCAGATAATCTGGAAAAAAAATGTTGAACAAAGGAACTAGCAATCCATGCCAGTTTCTTTGAAAAAAAAAAAAATCCTATGGACAGCCTTGGTATGCTCTATATGGTCCCTGGGATCTTGAAGCATTGGAAGTGAATAATTACTTATTAAAATATCACCTTTAATAACAAGTCCATTCACTAAAGACCTAATATAGAGTCTTCCAAAAATTTTGGTGTAATTTTCAGCTACTAAAGAATTTATATATTAAAGTTGAAAACAATATTCAGATCTTGAAGATACTTGTATTCAATGAGTAGAATAATGAGTTGAAAACAAAATTAATTAAAACAACAAAAACCTATGAACAAATACAGCAGTATTTGTGTACAGATTTCATTTTTTAAGTTCATTTAATACAAGAGAAGAAAATTTTTCTTTTTTACAGACTTTAGATCAGTGACCCAGGTGAAAAGAAAGAAATGAAACAAAGCTTCCTTGATGGAAGAATAATGGTTTTCTCATCATTTCTTGTTAAGCTTTGAGCTAGATATAAAAAATGATTTATTTTCTGGGAAAAGAAAGCCTCCAAATCACTCAGTGGAGAAAATAAGATTGGAGAACTAAAACTTTCAGGTAGAAAATCATCCAGATATGTAAAATTATGAATGCTCACAGTACTTATGTAGCTTAGGAGAAGAATGGATATAGTCAGTTCTTAGTTCCTCACAGGCCTGGATGTAAATCATGGAGAACAGTAATGGTAATTTATCTAATTTCTAAAATGATCTCAGTTGGTCAAAATGCTAATACAAAATCTATGGTAAGAAATAGAATTTAAATAGTAAAACATTTGATCAATACAGAAAAATATATACATACACACACACACACACACACACACACATATATATATATATATATATATATATATATATAGAGAGAGAGAGAGAGAGAGAGAGAGAGAGAGAGAGGAAAAAAGAAAAAAAAAAAAAAACTACCTTCCTAAATAGGAATAATAGGACATTTTTCCTCTTTTTTTCCAAAGAGTTTCAAGAAAATTTGAGCTTGTTTATAAGATAATTTGTCTTAATTGCAAAGGCACTGGTTGGCAGCTGCTTCTAGTTGAAAGAGATTGGATTCATAAATTTGTCATTGTTTTTTGATATCTGCTCTGATTCCCATTTTTTATGCAGCTCTCACCCATGACTGGTTATCAAAGATGTCTAATTGTTTCAGAGTGCTAGTCTACTTTCTTCCGTCTCCTGGCTATGGCAACTAATAAGAAACCTACTCAGAGATATTTTTAAAAAGCTCTAGACCAGACATGGAATAGTGGATTACTTTTTGTTTATCAAGGTCTGTCTTTTTGTTTATCAAGGTCTGCTATATACAATAAATATTAGAACTCTTTTACTTAGCCCTGAAAGCTAACATTTAAAAAAAGAAGAAAACTCAGTTATAAAGGAAAAATTTCTGCTAATTAGAAATAACCAAAGTTGAATGGGTTGTCAGGTTGCTAGAAGTAAAAGGCTTATAAGGATTTGAATTGGAAGTTATAGAAGGGATAGATAGACATTTTGTATAATATAGTCTTTGAGGACTCACCAACTCCTCATGACTAGGAATTAACACAATATGTCCTCTTCCCCTGCTCAAAATATTGTTGTGAATATTCAATTCCATTTAATTTAGCAGTATTTATTAAACACATTACTATATGCCATGGGCACATTGCCATTGATGAGGATACAAAATAAAAACAAAATGCGCATGTCTTAATGCGCACTTCTATGGAAGTGAGAGGATGGAGGAATAGAAATGTACAAATAAATATGCACCCAAATATACTGAGTCTCTGAAACTCTAGGCTTATATAGTTAGAATGACAGGTCTCAGGTCAGCTTTTCTTTGTTGAATTATATTCCCATCCAAAGTTTACTTTGGAAAATATTCCAATGTATTTTTGTCTAGATTTCTCCATTTGTGAAAAATGGACTCCTCCACTCAAATAGAAGCACTTACAGTGAAAAGAATTGTGATTTTGGAAAAAAACACTGCCTGTAGTAACTTGTGGGGTTAGTCAATTTACATTTGAGTCTCAGCTTTTTCATTTGTAAATTGAGTTGGGCTATTTTGTTTCTAAGATCCTTCTTCTATTCTAGATTTGTAATTTTGTAATCTTAAAGTTAAAAAAAGGCATATGATATAGAAATCTTTCTTTTAACAAACAGGAAATTAATAAGGCTTAAAAGAATCACAAGAGCCTAGAAATAGATAGCACATAAAGCACTTAAGCAGTACATAAACTCTTTCCAGAAGGCAAATATACTCTGGGGTTTCTGGATAAACAAATCCCTTTTCCAAAGCACATACAGCATGAATCATTCACAGTACAGTTAGTTTTGGAGAGATGCAACTTATGTGTCCTCCCAAATCACTACACAATGCAAAATCATACCATAATGCTTATGTGTAAAATTGTGGTAGGGTAGAATGCTCAAGAACTTCATCAATGACACATAATAAATTGGGTAAGGACTGTGGCACAGATGTATATTTGTTAATGGTTAAGAAATATATAACTACACAGTAAATGAAAGGTGCATGTATAGGTTAAAATTAGTACTTGGATTGTACTCTGGCCTACAAGTGCAAGTTGCCAGGTTGTGGATCTTGCTGCTTATGTCATGTTAGAATGGGTAAAGTGAGACTAAGTAGTTGGCACCAGCCCTTCCGGATCACAGCCTTTACCAAGGCAGAAGCTGTATGATAAAGATGAAATTTTATTTCGACAAAGACTTGAAATTTACTTTTGAAAATGAGTACACTAATGGTGGCAGCTTGGGATTTACTGCAAAGTGATTCGGTTTTCTGAATATTCTTTGCTATTTCTCAGGGAAGAAATTGGGCAGACCCAAACTTGAAATGCATGTTACGCTCAAAATGTTCCCTAATTTATCAGTGATGTTGAAACTAATTCACATTCTTGAAATACATGTTATAAAAGAAGTGACTGTGGTAACGGAGAACAAAATCCATGTTCCTTCATCTTACAGCTGTCATTTTTCATTGCCTTCCAGAAATTTTCTTGTTTTTTTTTTTTAATAGCTTTTTATTTATAAGACATATGCATGGGTAATTTTTCAGCATTGACCCTTGCAAAGACCTTCTGTTCTAACTTTTCTCTTCCTTCCCCTCACCCACTTCCCTAAATGGCAGGTAGACCAATATATTAAAGTATATGTTAAATGCAATATATATATATATATATACATATTTATATAGTTATCTTTTTACAAAAAAAATAATTAATTTCTTTTTACAAAAGAAAAATCGGATTTATAATAAGATAAAAATAACCTGAGAAGGAAAAGAAAAATGCAAGCAGACAAAACCAGAAGGAGTAGAAATGCTATGTTGTGGTCCACACTCATTTCCCATTGTTCTTTCGTTGGGTGTAGCTGGTTCTCTTCATTATTGAACAACTGGAAATGATTTGATTCTTCCCATTGTTGAAGAGAATATTTGGCCATCAGAATTGATCATCATATAGTATTGTTTTGAAGTGTATAATGATCTGGTTCTGCTCATTTCACTTAGCCTTAGTTCATGTAAATCTCTCCAAGCCTTTCTGAAATCATCCTACTGATCATTTCTTACAGAACAATAATATTCCATAACATTCATATACCACAACTTATACAGACATTCTCCAATTGATGGGCATCCATTCAATTTCCAGTTTCTATCCACTATGAAAAGGGCTGCCACAAACATTTTTGTAAATACAGTTCCCTTTCCCTTCTTTAAGATCTCTTTGGGTTATAAGCCCAGTAGTAATACTGCTGGATCAAAGGACGTGCAAATTTTGAAACGTTTTGAGCATAGTTCCACATTGCTCTCCAGAATGATTGCATCTGTTCACAACTCCACCAACAATGCATCAGTGTACTCATTTTCCATTCTGCATTATCTTTTCCTGTCATCCTAGCCAATCTGACAGGTATGTAGTGGTATCTCAGTCGTCTTAATTTGTATTTAATCTGATGAATAATGAATGGAAACACCTTTTCATATGAGTAGAAATAGTTTTAATTTCGTAATCTAAAAACTATATATTCATATCCTTTGACCATTTATCAGTTGGAGAATGGCTTCATTTCTTATAATTTAGAGTCAATTCTCTCTATATTTTGGAAATGAAGTATTTATCAGAACCTTTGAATGTAAAAATGTTTTCCCAGTTTATTGCTTCTCTTCTAATCTTGTCTACATTAGTTTTGTTTGTACAAAAACTATCTAACTTGATATAATCCAAATTTTCTATTTCGTGATCAATAATGAACTCTAGTTATTCTTTGGTCACAAATTTCTTCCTCTTCTACCATCTGAGAGGTGAAGTATCTCATGTTCTTCTAATTTATTTATAATCTCATTCTTTATGCCTAGATCATGAACCTCTTTGGTGTATGGTGTTAATTGTGGTTCAATGAATAATTTCTGCCATACTAATTTTCAATTTTCCCAGCAGTTTTTATCAAACAGTGAATTCTTATCCCAAAAACTGGGGTCTTTGGATTTGTCAAACACTAGATTATTATAGTTATCGACTATTTTTCCCTTTGACTCTAACCTATTCCACTAATCAACTAGTGTATTTCTTAGCCAATACTAAATGGTTTTGGTGATTTTAATTTTATATTTTTATAGCTTTATAATTTTAAATAATTTTATATATATTATATTTTTATATTTTTATTTTTATAATTTTATTTTTTTTATAATTTTAAATCAGGTACAACTAGCCACCTTCATTTGATTTTTTTTCATTAGTTCCCTTGAAATTTTTGACCTTTTGTTCTTCCAGATGAATTTTGTTGTTATTTTTTCTAGTTCATTAAAATAGTTTTTGGGGAGTCTGATTGGTATAGTACTAAATAAATTAATTAGTTTAGGTAATATTGTCATTTTTATTATATTCGCTTAACCTATCCAAGAGGAGTTAATATTTTTCCAATTGGTTAGATCTGACTTTATTTGTGTGGAAAGTATTATGTAGTTTTGCTCATATAGTTCCTGACATTCCTTTGGCAGATAGATTCCCAAATATTTTATACTATCCATAGTTAGTTTAAATGGAATTTCTCTCGGTATCTCTTGCTGTTGGATTTTATTAGTGATATATAAGAATGCTGATGATTTATGTGTATTTATTTTGTATCCTAATCCAACTTTGCTAAAGTTGTGGATTATTTCTAATAACTTTTTATTAGTATCTCTGGGGTTCTCTAAGTATACCATCATATCTGCAAAAAGTGATAATTTGGTTTCCTCGTTACCTACTCAAATTCCTTTAATGTCTTTCTCAACTCTTATTGCCAAAGCTAGCATTTCTAATAGAATATTGAATAGTAATGGTAATGGGGGCAATCTTATTTCATTCCTGATCTTATTGGGAATGGTTCCAGTTTATCCCCATTACATAAGATGCTTAGTGACAGTTTTAAATAGATGCTACTGATTATTTTAAGGAAAAGTCCATTTATTACTATACTCTCAAATGTCTTTAATAGGAAGGGATGCTGGTTTTTATCAAATGTTTTTTCTGCATCTATTGAGATGATCATTTTTTTTTGTTAATTTTGTTATTGATATAGTCAATTATGCTAATAGTTTTCCTAATGTTGAACCAGCCCTGCATTCCTGGTATAAATCCTATTTGGTCATGGTGTATTATCCTGGGGATGATTTTCTGTAATCTTTTTGCTAATGTTTTATTTAAGATTTTTGTATCACTGTTTATTATGGAGATTGGTCTATAATTTTCTTTCTCTGTTTTCAACCTACCTGGTTTAGGTATCAGTACCATATCTGTTTCATTGCTATTTAAGCAATTTACTTCCTTCTCTGTTCATCTGGGCAGCCTATATTTTTGAAGGTTGTCATCCATTTCACTTAGGTTATCAAATTTATTAGCATAAAGTTGGCCAAAGAAACTCCCAATTATTGCTCTAATTTCCTCTTTATTAGTGGAGAGTTCTCTCTTTTCATTTTTGAGACTAACAATTTGATTTTCCTCTTTCCTTTTTCTAATCAAATTTACAAAGAGTTTATCTATTTTGTTGGCTTTTTCATAAAACCAAAACTTAGTTTTATTTATTAATTCAATAGTTTTTTTTAACTTTCAATTTTATTAATTTCTTTTAATTTTAGAATTTCAAGTTTACTATTTGATTAGGGTTTTTTTTAATTTGTTCCTTTTCTAGCTTTTTAAGTTGCAAACCCAATTCATTGATCTTTTCTTTCTTTATTTTATTCAAGTAAGCCTCTAGAGATATAAAATTTCCCCTTATTACATCTCTGGCTGCCTCCCACAAATTTTTGTATGTTGTCTCATTGTTGTCATTCTCTTGGGTGAAATTATTAATTGTGTCTGTGATTTGCTGTTTCAACCATTCATTATTTAGGATGACATTATTTAGGTTCCAATTACTTTTTGGTCTATTTTCCCCTACCTTTTTGTTGAATATAGTTTTTATTGCATTGTGATCTGAAAAGAATACATTTACTATTACTATCTTTCTGCATTTAATTTTTAGATCTTTATGTCCTAATATATGGTCAACTCTTGACCATGAACTGCCAAACAGAAAGTGTACTCCTTTCTGTCTCCATTTAGTTTTCTCCTAAGATCTATCATACATAACTTTTCTAATATCCTATTTACCTCTTTAACTTCTTTCTTATTTGTTTTGTGGTCTAATTTTGTCTAATTCTGAGAGTGCAAGCTTGAGATCGCCCACTATTACAGTTTTGCTATCTATTTCTTCTTGCAACTCTCTTAACTTCTCCTTTAGAAATTTAGATGCTACATTTTTGGTACATATATGTTTAGTATTGATATTGCTTCATTATCTATGCTACCCTTTAGCAAGATATAGTTTCCTTCCTTATCTCTTTTATTTAGATCAATTTTTGCTTTTGCTTGATCTGAGATCAAGATGGTACCCCTACTTTTTTGACTTCACCTGAAGCATGGTAGATTCTGCTCCAGTCTTTTACCTTTACTCTATATATATCACCCTGCTTTAAATGTGTTTCCTGTAAAGAACATATTGTAAGGTTCTGACTTTTGATCCAGTCTGCTATCCACATCCGTTTTATAGGAGAGTTCATCCCATTCACATTTATGGTTTAAACTACTAATTCTGTATTTACTGCCATCTTATTATCCCCATATTATACTTTTCTCTTTCTTTTCTCCTTTAACCCATTCCCCAGTAGTAAACTTATGGACACCACTTGCCTCACTCAGTTCACCCTTTTTAGAATCCCTCCCACTCCCTTTGAGTCCTTCCCCCTTTCTTATACTTTTCCCTTATTATTTCTGTATTTCCTTCTACTCTTTTCCTTCTACCTTTTCCTCTCCCACTTTTTAATGAGGTGAAAGAAGTTTCTTTGTAAATCAAATAAGTCTAATATTTTCTCTTTGAGCCAAATCTGATGAGAGTAAGATTCACACGATGATCCTCCCCCTCCCTTAATTCTTTCAGATATGATAGATTTCCTTTGCCTCTTTGTGAGATGTAATTTCCCTCTTTTTACTCCCACTTTTCTCTTTTTTTGATACAATCCCCTTTCCACTTCTAATTCCCTTTTTTATATTATAACAGTAAAATCAAATTATACATGTGTTCTTTATGTATGCCCATATTTCTCAAGAACTATATTTCTCAAGAGTTCTTTTTATCTTTTTATGCTTCTCTTGAGTCCTATATTAGGAGGTCAAATTTTTTGTTTAGCTCTGTTTTTTTCATTAGGAATAAATGGAATTCACCTGTTTCACTGAATGTCCATTTTCTTCCCTGGTAAAAAATGCTCAGCTTAATTGGGTAGTATATTCTTGGCTGCATTCTGAGTTCTTTTGACTTTCAGAATATCAGATTTTAGTCCCTTTGATTATTTAATATGGGAGCAGCTAGATCCTGAGTGATCCTTATTGTGGTTCCTCAGTATTTGGATTTTTTTTTTTCTGGTTGCTTATAATATTTTTTTCCTTAGTCTGATAGTTCTGAAATTTAGCCACAATATTCCTTGGAGTTTTTATTTTGGAGTCTCTTTCAGAAGGTGTTCAATGGATTCTTTCAATGCCTATTTTACCTTCTGATTCTATTACATTACTTTTTGATGATTTCTTGAAAAATAGTGTCTGGGCTCTCTTTTTCTTCATGATTTTCAGAGAGCCCAATAATCCTTAGATTGTCTCTTTTAGATGTACTTTCCAGGTCTGTTGTTTTTCCAAGTAAATATTTAACTTTTTTCCTACTTTTTCAATTTTTTTTTTTTGGTTTTGTTTGACTGATTCTTTATGTCTTGACAAATAGTTCATGTCCATTTGTTCAGTTCTGATTTTTAATGAGTTATTTTCTTCATTTACTTTTTTATTTACTTCTTTTTGTATGTTTCCAATTGGTTTTTATATGAGATGTTTTGCTCTATGGAATTTTTTTTCCATTTCACAATTTTTTTAAATGAGTTATTTTCTTTTTCCAATTCACAAATCCTACTTTTCTGGGAGTTCTTTCCCTTTTTCAATTCATGAATTCTGCTTCCCTGGGAGTTTTTTGCCTTTTCCATTTCACATTTTAGGGAGTTGTTTTCTTTTTCAAATCTTTCTTTTATAGAGTAACATGCTTTTTCCAGACCCCCTTGCAAATTTTTCATTTTCTTTTTCCATTTTTTTTCTAGTTCTCTTATAAGATGTTTTTAAATTTCTTCAAATAAAGCCTTGTGTGGTGGGGACCAGGTTATATCCTCTTTGGGGTTTTGTCTGGAGACTGTCTGCTATTAGTCTCTTCAGGGTTGGAAATCTGTTCTCTTTCAGTATAGAAGCTATCTATAATTAAAAGTTGCTTTCCTTTTTTTTCTTTTCTTTTTTTTCAATCCTTGAGGTCTGCCTTTAGGCAAGGATGTTCCCAGCTTCCTCTACAGAACAGGGACAGATGGACAATGGTTGTCCTGTGAACAGCATGTAAAGAGTGGCTGTGCTGTAGAAGTACGACTGGCCTGGGAAGAGCGGCCACGCTGTGGAGTGTGGCTGTCCTGTGATAGTGCTGAGTCACTCTGGGTACTGAGTACTTTTTGCGTTTGTGTCACTTCTCTTTTAATATACTGCTTTGTGGATATGAACAGACAATTTTCAGATGAAGAAATTGAAACTATTACCACTCACATGAAAGAGTGTTCCAAATCACTATTGATCAGAGAAATGCAAATTAAGACAACTCTGAGATATCACTACACACCTGTCAGATTGGCTAAGATGACAGGAAAAAATAATGCTGAATGTTGGAGGGGATGCGGGAAAACGGGGACACTGATGCATTGTTGGTGGAGTTGTGAACGAATCCAGCATTCTGGAGAGCAATCTGGAATTATGCCCAAAAAGTTATCAAACTGTGCATACCCTTTGATCCAGCAGTGTTTCTATTGGGCTTATACCCCAAAGAGATACTAAAAAAGGGAAAGGGACCTGTATGTGCCAAAATGTTTGTAGCAGCCCTGTTTGTAGTGGCTAGAAACTGGAAAATGAATGGATGTCCATCAATTGGAGAATGGCTGGATAAATTGTGGTATATGAATGTTATGGAATATTATTGCTCTGTAAGGAATGACCAGCAGGATGAATACAGAGAGGCTTGGAGAGACCTACATGGACTGATGCTAAGTGAGATGAGCAGAACCAGGAGATCATTATACATTTCGACAACGATATTGTATGAGGATGTATTCTGATGGAAGTGGATTTCTATGACAAAGAGACTTAACTGAGTTTCAATGGATAAATGATGGACAGAAACAGCTACACCCAAAGAAGGAATACTGAGAAATGAATATGAACTATTTGCATTTTTGATTTTCTTCCCGAGTTATTTTTACCTTCTGAATCCAATTCTCCCTGTGCAGAGGGAGAACTGTTCGGTTCTGCAAATATGTATTGTATCTAGGATATACTGCAACATATTTAACATATATAGGACTGCTTGCCATCTTGGGGGGGGGAGGGAGGGAGGGGAAAAAACGAAACATAAGCAATTGCAAGGGATAATGTTGTATAAAAATTATCCTGGCATGGATTCTGTCAATACAAAGTTATTATTAAATAAAATAAAATTTAAAAATATATATATACTGATTTGCAACCAAAGCAGAGCAAACAACCTGTGGTAGAGTTCTCCCTGCACATTCTCCACCTATGAAGATTGCCCCCCGCCCCAGGGCCACTCAGTGTCTCCTGGTCTCGATATTCTGCCTCTCTTTCTGCACTGCCCTCCTCTCACCTGATCAAGGCAGACCTTTTCTGTCAATCTTTCAGATTATCTTCTGCTGGTAATTTGTTGTACTCCCAATATTTGCAGATTCTATCAATCAAGCACTATTTCAAAGGCTGAATTTTGTAAGCAGTATTGAGGGTAGAAGGGGAGCTCAGAATGAAGCATGTGTCCTCTCCCCATCTTGGCTCCACCCCCAATTTTCTTGTTTCTACAAGAACCATATATTTTTCACTCTAAGGTCTAAATTTTGAACTTTTGTATTTGGGGTTACTCAAGCTAATTCCCATGATTGGTACTGACCAGGAAATTTTCCTTCTTTGTAAGAAGGAAATTTTGTACAGTCTAAGAAAGTTTATTCCCCTTTTTATTATAAAAATAGGTTCAAGAAAACTGAATACAATCTTTTAATTGACATAAGCATATGGACCTATATCCTATACACTTATTTACCTGTGTGAACAATATATTATATATAATAATGTAGGATAGTATATATAATGTAATATATGACATTTTGTGTTATATTATATTAATTATATATATATATGTTATGTATATTATATATGATAATGTATATTATATGTTAAATATGTATACATTGTTTATGTGTGTATATATAAACACACAATAATGATAGATTTAGTGTGTATATATGTTATATATGTATGTACACGTGTATATATACACATATATACCTATTACTATTAATATAGTTGCATCAATCCTCTCTTTGTATAGGAACTCTCACAGAAATTTCTTATAGTCAGTAAATAGAAAATTGTATTATTAAATGCATAATGCTCCTAGGAGATTGTTACTTCAAAAAGCTAAAAACCACAATAATTTTAATTATTTATTTTTAAGATATTTATTTTATCTTAATTAACATTTGCAAGGTTCTTGGTTTTTTTAGGTGTTTCTGAGTGCAATAAATTTAAAAAGAGTTGATTAGGACACTGTTAATCACTTGATTCTTATTCTCCTTTCATTCAATGAAATTACAGAAAAGACAGGGAACAGAGATAAGAACCTAAAGTCTTAAATTCAGTCTAAAGAAAAGGATATATAATCCCTTTTAAGGTGAGAAGTTCATTGAGCAAAATAGATGGTATGGGAGGGCAATTAACAATTGCAGAATCAAGCACAATCCATATCTCTGTTGGCTCTTTAAAATGCAAAACATATTCTTTGAAGGTGAGAGTTAAAGCAAAAGATAGCTTTGAAACCTCTGTTAATCAAGAAGAAAACCAGCCCTGAATGTCGAGTTGAATTGCAAAGAAGCAACAGTTCAGGAATCCCAGTTGACTGATATGCTCAGCAAAACATATCATCATTATCACCTTCTCCTCCTTTTTCCCCCTTCCTCTTCTTAGTCATCCAAACTTTTACAATTATTTTCTTATTTAATCTATATTACAAACTGGTAATATTATTTACTCCATTTAATAAATAAAAAGACAGAGGCAAATGCAGATTAAGTAACTTGATCAAAGTTAAACAGCTAGTAATTATCTGAGACCAGATCTGAACTCAGGTCTTTCTAATTCCAACATGCATATGCCATGCCCCCTAGTTATTATTGCATGAGGACTCCACAAAAGAAACTGAATGTCATCCATCAGTATCCTAAACAGTAGAAGATTTGAATTTTCTTGGTCACATGTTATTTAAAGATATTTTTCATTATCAATATACTGGACTATTAATCTGTCTACTCATACTTATACTACACTTATGTTATATAGGAAAGCTTCTTTCAGGCATATAGGGAAAAAATATTGAAGCAAATTTTTCTTGTGAATCTACCTCTGTAAATTATTTTGCTTTCTTCTAATTGCCTCTACCATGTGATTATTAAAAGTAAGCAAAATGATGAGGACTAATGAACCAGAATTTTATAAATTTGGACCAGCAAAGATCCTTGGGCCTGAAAATAGTTGTCACAATAGGAACATAAGTAAATAAGGTAACAGAAGGTGACCCAGAGGAAGTGCTACATATGTCAAGATCATACAAGATTCTTAGAAAGATATATCAAGAGAGCTAATTGTTAGACAATTCCCTGATTATTAACTTCAATGAGACCTAAAATAGGAGAGATATATGCTTGCCAACATTTTTCTCTGTTGTTATAGTGGTTATCCAGCTTAGAAACCAAAGGGAAAAAAAAAATTGTTTAGAGATAATGAGATCCTAAACATCTCCTTTTGGCAAATGACACTATACAGCATCAAACCTGTCAGTCTCCTAGATGAGATGCATAACTATTCTAAGGATTCATGGTTAACTATACACTCCCCAGAAAACAGGATGAACCCTATCATTCAGAATGATATGAAATGCTACAGGATAATTCATGATGGGGTTGCTAAATTGAGTTTATAGAGCACTCTTTCTGGGATCAGGAACTTAAATTCTAATCCAGTATCTCGATAGTTCTAAAGTCCTGAGCAAGTCAGTTTACCTGTTTGTTTTAGTGTCCTCATCTGTAAAATATGGATAATAATAACACTCATTTTCTACGGTTGTTGTAAAAGAAAAAAAATGATACTATTTGGGAAGCACTTCAAAAACCTGAAAATGCTATGAAAATAATCATTTTACAATGATGATATATCAATATATATATACAACAGTTATATGTTATATATTATACAACTAGCATATATTTGTATTTATATATGTTGTATAATACATATGTATATGTATAAATATATACTGCAATCCAATGTTTATAAATATATATATAAATATGTGAATATATGTATATGAGTGTATATATAAATATATATGTCTGTATACATATATTATATGTGTATGTGGGTATGCATAAGATAAGATAGAGACACACATGACCATGTACCAAGGAATAATACCATTACCAAGAAATAAATTTTTTGCCAAAGAAATAGAAAAAAATGTTATCAAGAAGATTAACAAAAGCAAAGGAGATCCAACTGACAATTAAATGGTATTCACAAAATATCAAAAGATTTAGAGATGCCAAAAGATTGGTTGTACTCCCTATGGAAGACTTCTAAGAAGACAATAAGAGTTGAAACTAATGGACAGATATGAAAATCTGTGATTTGGACACTGCTGAGAGAACCCCCATCAGTTAAATCATACTTCCATCAAAACATATAGAAAGATAATATTCTTCAGGAACTTCTGCTTGCCATTTCATTTTTGCCATATCAATTAAATTCATGACTTATTAAGTGTTTTAATCTATTTGGGAAAATAGGATCAGTACAGAGATCTATCATACATAGAGGAGAAGTGCTTAGACAAATCCCAGAAAAATCAGATTATTCTTTTCTCTGTCTCCTATTTTTTTTTTTTAACAAAGTGTGAATTTCCTGGACAACATGAGATTTTTTTGTGTGTATTTAGTTCTCATTGCATCATTGTTTCAACTTTAGATTAATTCACATTTCTGAGCTATAACCTTGGGTTTGAGCTTTCAAAAGGAGATCAGACTCAGGAGAGTCTGAAAAAAATAAAAAGTGAGGTTAAGGTCATAAACAAGATGGATTTGATTTCTTACACATACATATAGCACTTCAGGGAATATATATGTACATAAAGGAACAGATCCAGGTGGAAACCCAGTCTGATGGGGAGTCAGAAAAACAGAGTGATATAAAGAAGCAGTTCAATGAAAATTCAAAGAGACACACACAACTGAGACTGGAGAAAGAACTGTACACACTATATGCTTTGCCCAATCCCGAAGAAGAGAAAAGAGGTAACTGGTTTATCAGAAAATACGGAAGAGACTTATCAAGGAAAATAAAGTAAATGAAGTGCAAACCTGGGCCATGACCCTCATCTGGATCCCATAAATGGCAGTGTAATTACTTTATGTGGTCCTAGGAAACATTTACTCACCAAAAAGAAAGGGTTCTTCATTTCACTGCAAACAGATCTTTTTATTCTTTTTCATTGAATTTCTTATTGGGAAGAGGATGTGCAATATAAGATCACATATCTCCAGAATTATGTAATTTTCTGACAGAGAAAGGGTTGTGTCAGGTAATATTAAAGTACTACTTTGTTCAATTAACATATGAATTATAGCAATTATTTGGCTCACTATGACATCAAGGGGTTAGATTTATTTGGGGATTATCTTTCAAAATTTCTGGTTCATATCTCCAAACAGGATCCTCTGTGATCCAGCACTTAGCATATAGTTTGAGCCTTAAAATGCTTATTGACTAGCTGGGAATATCAGAATGTGTCTCATGCCATTCCCTATAAGTGTCCTCCATTTTCCTACCAGGACAAAGCATTAAATATAAAAAAAAGTTTTACTTTGAACAAAGAAAAATTGTAAAGTACTTCCACCAAATTTGGCTATTTTCCTTTACTACTGAATTTCTAACTTCTCATAATATTACAGAAATATAGATCTTAATTGAATTGTGTTTTTACTCAGCATTAATAAGCAACTCAGTCCCATCCCAAACCTTCACCTATCATCTGTTTGGAGGGCCTCTGTATAATCTTTGCAATTTAAAATACTCCATTGGCCAAGTTCTTCATAAGAATAAGTAAATTAGTGTTTATTAGGAAGTTTAAATATGATCCTCCACCAAATCTGTCAAAGCTGTTAAGGGATGTACAACTGAAAAATAGTACTTCCTCCTTTCCTCTTCATCTTCTTCCTTTGATAGGTCTGTCTTTTCTGGAGTGAGGGTGTGTTGGAATACTCAGAAGAGCTGTTGGAATACACAGGAGCCACCTGACAGTGGCTGCTAGAGATCCAACCCAGAATGGATCTCCTCTTGTGAGAAGATGCTACAGGGAAACTGAGAGGTAATTGCTGTTCTCTGACCTCTCTGACTGAGAGGCCATTGCATTGTCTGATCTGCCTTTTCTTCCCTCTGCCTCCAATTTATGTCATTTCTAGTCCACAACACTTATGTCAGCAAAAGCTGCCCTGCTACTCCTTCAGATGTTATGATCCACAGCTGTGGAGGCTCTCGGAGAAAACTAAGGACCTACATCTGTGACCCAGAAATAAGGTGAGTACAAAAATAGACCAGAAGGAAACTTTGTTAAGGGCTAAACTAATTTCAGCTGAAATGGGACAAATGTTTAGAAAGGAGTCTTTTCCACCTCAAAAAAATGTGTAGAGTGCATGGATAAACTAATTAAAAAAACATGATTGTCACATGGGAGCAGATCATTGGACTTTAGAAATATTACAGTACTCATCTTCTTGATTCTTTAAGGAAGAAGAATTAGACCTAGAAAAGTAGAAACTAGTAAGAGAGAAATTTGTGGTGTTCTCTTCTTTAAAATATAATGGTTCTCTCTGAGAGCAGGTTTTTTGGGGAGGTTTTCTGGAGGCAGCCTTAGTTTCAGTTCAGAATAATAATCACTTCAAAATGCAGCCAGCTGATAAAATCCAAACATTTATTTTCTCCTTCCTTGATTCCAAGAGCTCTTGCAGCTTGTCCTTTGCCTCTGCTTTCTTCAGCCTCCAGCCAGCACAAAGGTGGAAGATGGAATGAATCTGACTCCGCCTCTGAGAGTGGGCTTGTGGGCTTCCTCCCAGAGTGCTCTGTGGCCCTGAGAGCTTCTTGCTTATATGCTGTTCACTGAGTACCCACCAAGCATTATATCACTGGGAAACCATTATGTGTTGTATGATTAAATCAATGCTAAACTAGATTTAAACAATGTCTCCCAATTCCACTTAGTACCTTGTTTCAAGTTCTGTCCCATAACATCTGACAGGATCAGATCAATCATACTGAACCATGCTAAATTAGATAATTATTTTCTCTATCAACTCTAATGAGTTAACACTTTGTAAGGATTCCAACATAAATTAATTGAATATTACAATGATAATGGTCCGATTCAATTCCTAAAGAAACATTTTATACATATAACTTAATACAATTGGCTTTAAAGAATTATATAAGTTTTAGAATTAGGAAAAAGAAGAAAGAACAAGAGGGGGAGGTTACTGAAAAAACAATTGAAAAGCATAAAGAATTAGACAAGAAAGAAGTTAAGTATACAGCTGATGAAATTAAGGAGTGTGGTGCTTCACAGCAGGAGCCATTAGGGCATTCCCCATCCCCTGACCTACCTCCCTCAATTAATCCTATCATGGGTGGAAATAAAAGGAGGAAGGGGAGGGGCAGTGACACCATCAGCACCATCCAAGCAGGAGCTTTGTCCACCCCCTATGACAAGATTACAAAAGGCACTAGTTAAAGCTATAAAAGAAGGACAGGATATATCCTATTTAAAAATAAATGCATACCCTATTATTCAAGAGTTTGACTCTTCAGGTCAAGAAAGGAGAAGATACATACCTTTTGATCTGGAAATTATCAAGGATTTGAAAAAGGGTTGTGCTCTTTATGGGGCTACATCATCTTATGGTAAGATGGTATTAGAGAATTTAGCTTATGAAATTTTAACCCCTAGTGATTGGAAATCTATATCAAGGACATGTTTAGAACCTGGACAAAATTTGTTGTGGTTTTCTGAATATAGTGAACTATGTTGGATATAAGACCAACAAAACAGCCAAACTGGAGTTAATATACAAATCATCTTTGACCAACTAGCAGGTATAAATCAGTACGCAGATGCTTAAGCACAGATTAATTACCCTTTGATAGCATATGAGCAAATTGCTGCTGCTGCTGCTGCTATAAAATCATGGGGCACCCTCCCAGTAAAACAAGATAGAGGGGAAGCCTTCACAAAAATAGCCCAAGGTCCAAATGAATCCTTTGCTGATTTTGTGGGACATCTGCAGATAGCTATCATACAAACTACTGGTGAATATGCAGGAACAGGAATAATGATAAAAACAACTTGCTACAGAAAATGCTAAAGAGGTTTGTAGAATAATTATTCTAGGACTACATAAGGATGCTCTATTAGGGGAGATCATAAGACACTCTGCCACAGTGGGCACAAATTCCTTTTAAACCCAGGCTATGATGCAGAACATGGGAAGACAGGGTTCCTTGCAGCAAAGGACTTACAGAGAGATTCGTCAAAGCTTTCAGTGTGATAAAGTAGGGCATCTGAAAGCTCTATCTAGCTATAGCGATAGAGTGAGAAAACAGGGTGAGAGAACAAGACCCCAAACCCTGTGTCGAAAATGCAATAAAGGCTTCCATTGGACCTCAGAATGTAGATTGACTCAGGGAAATGAGAGATGGGGCCCAGCTCTGAGACCCAGGTGGGGCATGATGGCAGCTGAAGTTACACCCAAAGAGTCTTTTAGAAGTTCAATATTAAGACACGATCAATCAGTCAAAAAGCAATCTGATGGAAGAAAGGGATTATATGATTAATCAGCCAAAAAGCATCCTGATAGAAGAAAAGGATTATATGATCTATAAGCCAAGAAGCAATCAGATGAGAAAAAGGGATTGTAATTAGGGAAAATAGAGTGGTATGTAGCTGGAACCACTGGGATGTCCCCTGGAGAAATGAAATCTGTCCCTGTTCAGCCCATGAATCCTTTGCCTCCATGCACAGTAGGCTTGATCATTTCAGCTCCTGAGAGTACTTACAAAACAGTGTTCATCAATACACTGATGTGGGAAAACTGGGGTATGTGTAGCCAATAGCTAACATCCCAGTCACTAACACAGGTAGACAATGTGTGACTTATCACCCAAGGAACTAATAGCATCAGATTTACTGATACAGATTACTAATAGGTAATCTGGTGACGTTGTCTAGATTCTGACTCCAATCTTCAGAATCCAAGAATATTCTAGATTGCAGCTGTTACAGCTGACCGACCTATGCTTACTATTTATGTAAATGTCATACCATTGGAAGAATTGGTAGACATGGGTGCAGATCATACAGTCATTAGAGGTGCCAGCTGACCCAGTCATTGGCCAAAGGTTAAGGCAGATACCTATATGTCTGGCATAGGAGGATCAGTAGCAGGTAAAGTTAGTGATGCCCCTATGAGATGGACATTTAAAAGTGAAACAGGAGATTTTATTTCTTTTGTAGTTGAAAAAATCCCCACCAATCTATGGGGAAGAGACATTTGATAGTATTTAGGATTACATGTGAGTACTTCAGGTTTTTAGGAAGGCTGCTGTTGAAGGCTTGCCTGCACTCTCACCTGTTTCTATTCAATGGAAAACTGACACACCAGTGTGGGTAGAACAGTGGCCCTTAACAAGTGATAATATTCAGGCCTTATTAGATATAATACTCTTAAGAGCAGCTTGGCCAAAGGCACTTACAACCTTCTCTAAGTTCCTAGAATTACCCTATATTTGTTGTAAAAACAAAATCTGGAAAATGGAGGTTGTTAACTGATTTAAGAAAAGTAAATGAACAGATGGAAACCATGGGAACTCTTCAGCCTGGATTTCCATCTCCTACTTACTTGCCTACAGAATGGCCTCTTTGAGTTATAGACATTAAGGATGGTTTCTATTCTATCCCTCTATATATATAGGATGTGAAAAATCTTGCCTTTTCAGTGCCCAGCATCAATTTAGCTGAGCCACTGAAAAGGCAGATTCATAGAAGATATGAATGGACAGTTTTGCCACAGGGAATGAAAAATAGCCTTACTATGTATCTAATGTATCTTGCTAATACTCTTACTCCAGTAAGCATTTCCCAAAGTTATGTTGTTACATTATATGGATGATACCTTGAGGTGTGCACCTAAGGAGCAAATGTTAGAAGCATGTTTACAAAAGACCATAGAAACATTAAGAACTACAAATTGCATATAGCTCCAGAAAAAATTCAAAGACATGCTCCTTTTGAATATTTAGATGATGAAGTATATCCTAAGTTGCTTACAATACAAAACCTTTCTTTAAGAACATTTATACCTTAAATGACTTTCAAAAATTAATAGGAGATATTCAATGGATGCTTCCAGTGTTAGGCTTAACTGCCAATCAATTACAACCATTATATGACATTTTAAGGGGAGACACTGCTTTAAACTCACTACATCAGCTTACAAAAGAAGCTCAAGAAGCTTTGAGAGAAGTTGAACTGGCTTTATCCAATGTGGCTGAGTTTACTCAAAAACCCTTGGAAATATTGGTTTTTGCTACAAAAGAGGCACCCACAGCAGTCTTTCATCAAGGAGACAGTGTGATAGAGTGGGTGAACTTCCTAGCACAACCAGACCAAAGTCTTACTCCTTACTCAGTGCTTGTGGCTAGAATTTCATTAAAGGCCATTAAATGAGCAGTACAATTATCTGGGATAAGACTTGACAAGATAAATACTTTTTATGCACAAATTAATGTATGCTATGAAACCATCCCAGAGTGGCAAATGTTATTGGCCACAGCTCCAAATTTTACATACGGATCCCCATTAAAGATAACCCAACTATTACATAATTGGCAATGAATTTTTGAAGAAAAAGTTTCTAAGGTTCCTCTTAAAGGACCCACTATCTTTACAGATACATCCAAATATAACATTTGAACTGTATACTCTCATGACTTAACTATAAAGAGAGCAGTCAGAACTCCTTTTCAGTCCATTCAGCTGAATGAATTGTATGCAATCATTCTAGCTCTTACTTATTATCCAGGACATATAAACATGATATAAAATTCAGCCTATTTAGTAGCTGAAAATTTACTTTTGCAATACCAGCAGCAAAAGAGACAGCCTGAGTGGTCATTGAATTTCTTATATAAGCTTTTGCAATTATGGGTGTGCCACATGCAATAAAAACAAGTAATGGACCTGCATACACTTCTAGACATTTTGCATACTCTTGTGCACAGTATAAGATTTTACACACTACTGGCATACCTTTTAACCCCCAAAGATAGGCAATAGTAGAGAGGAGAAACAGAGACATTAAGACGCTCCTCCAAAAACAAAAAAGAATGGGGGAGCCACAGGTAACACCAGAGAACTTCTAAATTTAGCTGTTTATACCATTAATTTTTTAAGTTTCAATAAAGATGCACTGGCTCTGCCAGACAGGTTTTATAACCCACCTGAAGGGCAGTGACCAGCGAGAGTAAGGTCCACTCTCTTTAGATAATCACCAGGTGATATGGAGAGATCCAGAAAGTGGTGAATGGAAGGGCTCACATAGGTTAACTGCTTGGGGAAGAGTGTTTGCTTGTATCTGTACTGATGGAGAAGGAATCAGAGGGGGGCCACGAACCATATTTGCCTTATCCAATGGAGAGAGACAAAAAAAGAGAAAAAAGAAAAAAAAAAAAAAAACCTTGAAATGAAGGAGAAAACCTAAGAAACATTGGACACTGAAAGAGCATGGCTAATAATGAGACTGTTACAGAACTTCAAAACTGTCAGAATCATAGGATTCTCTGAGATGAAAAAGTGTTGATAAGACTATTGCAGAAATTCAAAACCAGCAGTAATCATTGGATGCTCTGAGACATGATAAGATTGTTATAAGACTTGAAAACCATCAGGAATCATTGGATTCCCTAACACATGATAAGACTGATATAGGACTTCAAAATCTGCAGGAATCATTTTATTCCTTGATACATGATGAGACTATTGCAGGACTTCAAAACTTGCAGGAATTATTGGATTCCGACATATGAAGTAATGGACAATAGATTGGCTTTGCATTATTTCTAGGATTTATGGATATATATATAATTCCTCATGTTGATTCATGTTGTTTGTTAAATAGTAGTGATTTATGTGCCATATTGCTATATGCTTGTGTAATATCTTCCATGTTGAAGGATTTATGTATACCTGACTCAAGTGAGACCCTTCAGAAACCCGCTAATCTAGTTTGATTCCCTATTTCCCTTTGTGTTTTCATCTCCTTTCCTGAGAGAACAGGGAGGGGCGTGATCATCTCCATTTATGGTGTTTTCACCCCCTTTTCTGAAAAGTCAGGGAGGGTGCTATACCAATCAGACTTCCAAGAAAATATTTTAATGATCTAGAAAAAATAACAACAAAATTCATATGGAACAATAAAAAGTCGAGAATCTCAAGGGAATTAATGAAAAAAAAATCAAATGAAGGTGGCCTAGCTGTACCTGATCTAAAATTATATTATAAAGCAGCAGTCACCAAAACCATTTGGTATTGGCTAAGAAATAGATTAGTGGATCAGTGGAAAAGGCTAGGTTCACAAGACAGAATAGTCAACTATAGCAATCTAGTGTTTGACAAACCCAAAGACCCTAACTTCTGGGAAAAGAATTCATTATTTGATAAAAACTGCTGGGATAATTGGAAATTAGTATGGCAGAAATTAGGCATGGACCCACACTTAACACCATATACCAAGATAAGATCAAAATGGGTCCATGACCTGGGCATAAAGAACGAGATTATAAATAAATTAGAGGAGCATAGAATAGTTTATCTCTCAGACTTGTGGAGGAGAAAGAAATTTGTGACCAAAGATGAACTAGAGACCATTACTGATCACAAAATAGAAAATTTTGATTACATCAAATTAAAAAGCCTTTGTACAAATAAAACTAATCAAACAAGATTAGAAGGGAAGCAACAAACTGGGAAAACATCTTCACAGTTAAAGGTTCTGATAAAGGCCTCATTTCCAAAATATATAGAGAACTGACTCAAATTTATAAGAAATCAAGCCATTCATTCTCCAATTGATAAATGGTCAAAGGATATGAACAGACAATTTTCAGAGGATGAAATTGAAACCATTACCACTCATATGAAAGAGTGTTCCAAATCATTATTGATCAGAGAAATGCAAATCAAGACAACTCTGAGATACCACTACACACCTGTCAGATTGGCTAAGATGACAGGAAAAAATAATGATGAATGTTGGAGGGGATGCGGGAAAACTGGGACACTAATTGGTGGAGTTGTGAAGGAATCCAACCATTCTGGAGAGCAATCTGGAATTATGCCCAAAAAATTATCAAATTGTGCATACCCTTTGATCCAGCAGTGTTTCTATTGGGCTTATATCCCAAAGAAATACTAAAGAAGGGAAAGGGACCTGTATGTGCCAAAATGTTTGTAGCAGCCCTGTTTGTAGTGGCTAAAAACTGGAAAATGAATGGATGCCCATCAATTGGAGAATGGCTGGGTAAATTGTGGTATATGAATGTTATGGAATATTATTGTTCTGTAAGAAATGACCAGCAGGATGAATACAGAGAGGACTGGCGAGACTTACATGAACTGATGCTAAGTGAAATGAGCAGAACCAGGAGATCATTATACACTTCGACAACGATATTGTATGAGGACATATTTTGATGGAAGTGGATTTCTTTGACAAAGAGACCTAACTAAGTTTCAATTGATAAATGACGGACAAAAGCAGCTACACCCAAAGAACGAACACTGGGAAATGAATGTGAACTATCTGCATTTTTGTTTTTCTTCCCGAGTTATTTATACCTTCCGAATCCAATTCTCCCTATGCAACAAGAGAACTGTTCGGTTCTGCAAACATATATTGTATCTAGGGTATACTGCAACATATATAACATATAAAGGACTGATTGCCATCTAGGGGAGGGGGTGGAGGGAGGGAGGGGAAAAAAAAATCGGAAAAGAAACGAGTGCAAGGGATAATGTTGTCAATATAAAGTAATCATTAAATAAAAATTAAAAAAAAAAAAAAAGAAAAAGATGATCTCTTATGCTCCAAAACAAAAGAAAGTGGGAGATGTAATGGGCCAGAACTCTGTACTTGAAACAAAGATTCTTACAAGATGCTAATTCAGTGGAATTGATAAGGCAATGGTTATTTAGTTTAGCATGGTGATTTATAGTTCTCTAGTTCAGTATGATTGAATTAATCTTACAACAAATAATGGTTCCCTAGTGATATAATGATTGGCTTATACTCAGTTTGTTGAATGGATTTAACTGTAATAGAGCATATAAACTGGGACAAACTCAGCCAGAGACAGACTCAGAGAAGACAGAAGACTGGAGGCTGAAGCTCAAGATCTTGGAGCCAAGGAGAGACGTTCATTCCATTATGGTGACTCTCCTCCTTCACTTCTCCACTGAAGTTCTCCACAGAGTCTCCAAGACTCTGGGGCACTAGAACAGATTCAGGGAAGATAGAGGACTGGAGGCTGGAGCACAAGCTCCCAGACATAGGGAGATTTCAAGACAGAGACCATCATGGTGATCCTCCTACCTCCCCCACAGAAACCAAGACACATTCTAGAGGACCTGCAGAAAGCTAGCCTGGGCCCCAGTCAAGGAGACAAGACTATGAAGAAGACAATAAAAAGTTTTGGACTTTATCTCTGGCTAGTCTCATAGTTATTTCTCTGCTAAAATGAAGGCTGATCCAGAGACCTCCAGAAAACCAACCAGAACATTAAAAGAGTAGAGGCCAGGAAATGGATGAATATATTTCAACCTAATTTAAGATTCTTGTGTTTATGCATCTCTGTGATTCCTTGTCAGTTTGTATTTCCAACTTACCTATCAATTTGTGTTTCCATGAGGCATTGTTTCCTTGATTTGCTATTAGAGTAACAAGTTGTAGAGGACACAGATTATGTTAATTTTCATTGTTGTATAAAGGGACCTAGGATAATCCATTGTCCTTAATAAGAACCCAAGAAATTTTTTTTTTTTGGATGAGTTACATTGCTACATTATCAAATATAAAATAAGATCACTACTTAGTTACTAGAAAATGTTACTTTATATAAGATGCTAGTTAAAATTTTTAAAATTGCTCTATTAATTGCTTATCTGTATGAATCCAGGTCACTTCTAAAGATAAAAAGATTATCTGAAAATTTATAAATATACATATATAATTTAACTGCTTTACATATAACACATGCAAGTAATAGACATATAGTAGTGCATAGGTTTTTATATGTGTGGATGTGTACATACACTCTTATCTCATACTCACTCATCTCAGAATTATTTTGAAGGCTAAATAAGATATGATATTTAATATAATTTGCTTATTTAATGTACTGTATAAAATGTAGATATTAATTAATATATGTATAAATATACATATATAAAATAAATAGATCATTTTCTTAAACAGATAAACTTATTCATTTCAGCACACTATGACTGCAAATCTTATGTTATGGGTCATAATATAGTCTAGTGAATGAAAAAACAGCAATGGAAAACTCTAGTTTGGAATTCTTCATTTTTACATGTTGCATATAAATTTCTTATATAGACACTGATATCAAGAAGAGGGAGCCATTGAAAATTTTCAATACATGAAAAAGAAGCAAAATCAATTAAATAGGATGGAAATTTTTAAAATGTCTCTTGATATTTAATATTTTAATAAAAATATTATTTTACTCATCAGTGAATTATAAACACATTTAAAAGCATTCAATTTTCTTTTGATTTTCGTGGCCACATGAAACTGCTTTCAAACAAAACTTGGATGGAATACGTAACTCTGCCGAAAGTAAAATCTAGAAATGAAGCAATATTTAAATGTTTACTTCTTTGTTGCATTAATATTTGTTTTTTCTGTTTTATATGGTAATTTTATTTGTCAAAAGATCATTTAAAATCACTTTATAAGGTACTAATATGCTCAGTGAATTATAATGGCATTATTTAATTGCCTTTACCCTCATTTTACTCTTTACCTATTTTTTTTCTTTCCCTACTTTTATTCTTCATTTTCTTGTCATAATTTCAAGGATAGTCTATAAAACATTTACCTGTAAAAGTGCTTGGCATTAATCTCTCTCTAATGCATTCAAATTAAAGATGAGAAATAAATCTACTGATTACAAATAAATTCATGTGATGGCTCAATGCACTTTCTTATTTATTTTTTCTTTCAAATATATATTCTCCACATAATCTAACATTTCTTACCAGAGGACAGAAGAAAAAATACAGTAGCAGGAACTCCAATGACATTTTGGTAGGAGTCCTACCATTTAACACTTTCTAAGTCACCTTGGAGAATTCAGTTAATCAATCAGTCAATTAACATTTATTAACAACCATATACAAAAAGCTACATACATGAGATAAATTGGAAGTCACTTTTTATGAAATTCCCTCTACATACCTATAATATGGGGATAAAGATTCAATTCAACAAAATTTATTCAAGTACTTCCAGGCTAGGCATTCTATTTGATATAGATATACAAAATATATAGATAGATATACACAGACAGCATGAAACATTCACTTCCCTTTATGAGTTAATGTCTTACAAGATTATTTCTATGCTGTCTACATCAATGTGAAACCACTTGAAAAGTATAAAAATGTAATAAACTGCAAGTTATTATCAATGAATGGATAAGCATTTAAGTAACTATTATATGCCAGACACTATGAATGAATGAATAAATGCATTCATGAAAACATAACATAGTTGTTATCTTAGCATCATAGATTTAAAGATATTAGGGACCAGAAAAGGCTAGCAAGTCCAATCTACTCATTTTACAAGTAAAAGCAAAACAAAGAAGCTGCAACTTTTTCAAGGTTATAGTCAGACCTGAGAACTATCTCCTCTCATGTCAAATCTAGTATACTTTCCACTGTTACAAGCATTATACTAAGTTCTAAGTATACAAATAGCAAAGTACGATGATGCTTACTTTCAAAGAGCACCTGATTTTATTGGACAGCACAACAGGCAGAAGTTCATAGCATATGGAAAGCTCTTTTGATACTTAGAAGCCAGGATAATGGAAAGAGGAGGCTAATGTTTAGCACAGTATTTAGCACAGTGCTGGGACATAGCAGATGCTTAATAAGTGATAATTAACTAATTGGTTGACTAATTTTCTCAAGGTCATTTAGGAAGTGTTAGAGTCAGGACTTCTACCAAAATGCCATGGGAGTTCCTGCTACTGTCTTTTTCCCACTGTCCTCTGGTGAGAAATGTTAGAATAGATAGAGAATATATATTTAAAAGAAAAATAAAGAAGAAAGTGATTTTATTTTGTTTTGTTTGTCACTAATAAATTTATTTCTCATCTTTAATTTGAATGCATCAAAAAGAGTTCAATGACAATAGAGAGCATAGACACAAGGTAAATGATTAAGGGTGGATAGTTCTTCAAGTTTCTGTAAGATCTAGTCTTGGTACTTTTTTCATTCATATAATGGCAAAAATGGATTAGCCTCTGAAGCTACACATGAAAAGATGATATACAAACATATATATGTGCATATATATATATAATATTTATATAAGTGTACATTCAAAGGACAAACATTTATTAAGAACTTAATTATGTGGGGTGGAGCCAAGATGGCAGAGAGGACACATGAGTCTTTCTGGGCTCTCCTCTACCCTCAAACTGCTCAAACTGTTTTTACAAAACTTAGCCTCTGGATTAGTGTTTGGCTGTCAGAACTCACGAATATTGGGAGTACACACATTACCAACAGAATATATTACATCTGAGGGAAAGAAGGGAGGGGAGTGAACATAGTGTGAATCTTATTCTCATCAGAATTGGCTCAAAGAGAAAATATTAGACATATTCGGTTTACAGAAAATGTGAATGGGATGAACTCTCCCATAAAACGGAGGTGGATAGCAGACTGGATTAAAAGCCAGAATCCTACAATATGTTGTTTACAGAAAACACACTTGAAGCAGGATGATACATACAAAGTAAAGGTAAAAGACTGGAGCAGAATCTACCATGCTTCAGGTGAAGTAAAAAAAGTAGAAGTAGCCATCCTGATCTCAGATCAAGAAAAAGCAAAAATTGATCTAATTAAAAGAGATAAGGAAGGGATTATATCTTGCTAAAGGGTAGCATAGATAATGAAGCAATATCAATAATAAACATATATGCACCAAGTGGTATAGCATCTAAATTCTTAAAGGAGAATTTAAGAGAGTTGCAAGAAGAAATAAAACAGAAAAATTATAATAGTGAGAAATCTTGCACTCTCAGAATTAGATAAATCAAACCACAAAATAAATAAGAAAGAAGTCAAAGAAGTAAATAGAATACTAGAAAAATTAGATATGATAGATCTTTGGAGAAAATTAAATGGAGACAGAAAGGAATATATTTTCTTTTTGGCACTTCATGGAACCTATACAAAAATTGACCATATATTAGGAAATAAAGACCTCAAATTCAAATGCAGAAAGGCAGAAATAATAAATGCATCTTTTTCAGATCATGATGCAATAAAAATTACATTCAATAAAAAGCTAGGGGAAAATAGACCAAAAAGTAACTAGAAACTAAATAATCTCATCCTAAAGAGTGAATGGGTGAAACAGCAAATCATCAACACAATAATTTCACCCAAGAGAATGACAATAATGAGACAACATATCAAAATATGTGGGATGCAGCCAAAGTGGTAATAAGGGGAAATTGTATATCTCTAGAGGCTTATTTGCATACAAAAGAGAAAGAGATGGGCTTGCAACTTAAAAAGCTAGAAAAAAGCAAATTAAAACCCCCAATCAAACACTAAACTTGAAATTCTAAAAATAAAAGGAGAGATTAATAAAAATGAAAGTTAAAAAAAAAAACTATTGAATTAATAAATAAAACTAAGAGTTGATTCTATGAAAAAACCAACAAAATAAATAAAATCTTGGCACATTTGATTAGAAAAAGAAAAGAGGGAAATTAAATGGTTAGTCTTAAAAATAAAAAGGGAGAACTTTCCATTAATGAAGAGGAAATTAGAGCAATAATTAGGAGTTACTTTGCCCAACTTTATGCCAATAACTTTGATAACTTAAATGAAATGGAACAATATCTTCAAATAAATAAGTAGCCCAGTTTAACAGAGGAAGAAGTAAATTAGTTAAATAGTCCCATTTTAGAAAAAGAAATAGAACAAATTATTAATCAAATCCCTAGCAAAAAATCCCCAGGGCCAGATGGATTGACATATAAATTCTAATTCTACCCAACATTCAAAGAACAATTAACTCCAATGCTATCTAAACTATTTGAAAATATAGGGATTGAAGGAGTCCTACCAAATTCCTTTTATGACACAGACACAGTACTGATACCTAAACCAGGTAGATTGAAAACAAACAAAGAAAATTATAGACCAATCTCCATAATGAACATTGATGCAAATATTAGCAAAAGATTACAGAAAATCATCCTCAGGATAATAATCATTATACTCTTTCTGTTATTGTTTGTTTGCATTTTTGTTTTTCTTCCCAGGTTATTTTTACCTTCTTTCTTTCTTTTTTTTTTTTATTTACCTTCTTTCTAAATCCAATTTTTCTTGTGCAGCAAGATAACTCTGTGTGTGTGTGTGTGTGTGTGTGTGTGTGTATGTATGTATGTGTGTGTATATATACACACACATACATACATATATTGTATTGAACATATGCTTTAATATATTTAACATGTAAGGGACTACCTGCCATCTAGGGGAGGTGGTAGAGGGAAGGAGGGGAAAACTTGGAACAGAAGTTTTTGCAAGGGTCAATATTGAAAAATTACCCATGAATATGTTTTGTCAATAAAAAGCTATAAAAAAAAAAAAGAAAGAAAGACTTAATTATGTGACCACCATGATGCTATGGGCTGAGAATAAAAACAAAGGCAAAAATGGTCCCTATACTCAAGAAGTTATATTCTAACCAGGTACAAATAGAATATATATGGAACAAAATGAAGATAATCTGAAAGTGGGGAGACTGGAATTAAAAGAAACTAGAAAAAGCTTTAGAAAATGAGATTTTAGCCTGGACTTTTAAGAAGGCAAGAAAGTCAGAAAGCAAAGATAAGCTAATATTTCCTTTGCTATCATAAGGATACCTAGATGTTGGATAAATTCAGTGAAAATGCTTAAAGTCAGGAGATAGTGTTCAGAGTTCCTTCTACAAAGATTATCAAGGAGGTCAGTGTCATCCTATTGGGGCATACAAGGAAAGACTAAAGTGAAAGAAGAGCAGAAAGATGGGAGGGGACCAGGTTGTAAAAGACTTTAAAATCATGCAGAGGGTTTCATATTTGATCTTGAATGCAATAGACACTGGAGTTTCTGAGCATTGTTAACATGCTCAGAATCTATACTTTAAGAAGATTACTTTGCTAGCTTAAAAGAGGATGAAATTGAGTACAAAGAGACTACTAACTAACCAGAAGGCTATTACAATAGTCAAGGTTGAGGAGATGAGAACCTGAAATAATTCATTTGAAATTTCAGAGGACAGAATGAAACATATGAAAGAAATGTTTAAAAGGTAGCATAAAAAAAGTTAGCATGATGAAAGATTAATTTGAAGATAAAGTGATTGAGAATGAGGAGTCAAGAATGAAACTCCAATTGTGAGCATCAATGACTGGGGAAGATGATGTTACCCTCAGCAACAATATAGAAGTTAAAGAAAAAGAGGACTGGGGATAAAAGATAATTAGTTTTGGGCATGTTGGTTTAAAATGTCTATAGGTTCTCCAGTTCAAGACATCTAATAGGCAATTAAACATATGATGCTAAATAAATTTAAATATCATCTACATAAATATAATAATTGAATTCATGGGAACTAATGAGCTTATCATGTGAAATAAAAAAAGCAAGAAGAGAAGAAGACCCAGGACAGAACCTTGGTACAAATGTACAATGTGATCTAATATAAAGAATAAGTAGAAATTGTTTAAAGAATACCATTAATAGTTATAGAGAAATCAGGAAAGTCTCCACATATACTTCATATGATTGAGATGAAGCTTGAAGGAAGAAGATTCTATGAATTGGGGTGTGGGAGGAGGAGAATGCTTTTTCATCATCAGTTATAGTGAAAAGACGTGGAGACAGAAGATAGAATACCACATATGCAGTACAATAATAAAACCAGTTGCCTGGACTATAGATTGTATAAATGGACCAGAACAAGGTTATAATAATGAAGCTGCTAAAAATAAAACAAAATAAAAATGAGTAAGCAAAGTAGGAATAGCTAAATCATGGATAGCTGCTATGAAAATAGAGAAGATCTGAATTCATATTTAGAGGAAGATAGGGAAGCTAAAAAAGGTTAATCTTTTATCAATGAAAAAATATCAGATAGCTGCAAGGCCAAAAATAGTTCTTGGAAGAACTTAAACAGAAACTTGAAAACCAGTTAGGGATTTCCTAGATGTGTAACCCTGGGCAAGTCACTCAACCCCGATTGCCTCAGCAAAAAAAAAAAAAAAAAAAAAATCAATTAGGGAAGATGATGAAAAAATTAGAAAAATAAACAGGCACAATTTAAGAAAATCAAGAAAATTATAAAAAGACAATTTACTTCAAATAGAGAATCATGAACTTAAGAAAATAATTTATTGAAAACTAAAACTGGGCAAAGGGGAGACTGATGACATTATTAGAAACCAAAAAAATCAGAAAAGAAAATCAACAGCATGAAAAACAATAAGAAAATGTGAAACTTCTCATCAGAAAAACAAGTAATCTGGAGAACAGATCAAGGAGAAATAATATTTAAAAAAAGTCAGAGTACCTTAAAGTAATAATTAAAAACAAATATTGGCCATTTAATGGAAACCAGAGTGATCTGAATTTTAATTCTAGTCAAATACCTCCATTTGAAATACAGTAGGCTTGGTCTTTGAGAGTTATATTATTTGACCGATGCTATTTTTGTTCTGATTCTCATATTCTCCTTCCCGTTCCTCTTTCCCTCTCTCTTCTGCTCCTGCTCCTCACTTTTTCCTTCAATACATGCAGTTCTCTCTGTACATTTAGAATGTCATATTTTAACATGAGCAACTGCATAGGACAAAAAAGTAAATTGGTCCAGCTTTTTGAAAAAAAATCATAAGACTAATAAGAATAAATCATTGAAAGAAACAAAAAATTTAGTACACAACCATTTACCTGTCCCAATTTTACAAAATATTACTGCAAAAATTTGATTCCTATAAACAGAGACCACACATATATCAAAATATGACTTTATAAATGGTGAGAGGGACTGCATTCAGTGAAGGAAAAAAAAAGGAGGAGGAGGAACAGAAGAGAGAGAGGAAAAGGAAAGGGAAAGGAAAAATATGAAAACAAGAATAAAAATAGCATTGGTCAACTACTATAACTCTCAAAGACCAAGCCTATTGGAAATATTTGACTAGACTTTGAACTCAAATCACTCAAGTTCTTTTTAAAATTTTTAAAAAATATTTATTTTTAATACATATTGCTTTATGAATCATGTTGGGAGAGAAAAATCAGAATAAAAGGGAAAAACAATGGGAGAAGGAAAAAAAGCAGAAAAAAAGAAGTGAATATAGCACATATTGATTTATTGTCAGTATACACAGTTCTTTTTTTGGATGCAGATGGCATTTTCTATCCAAAATCTATTGTGATTGTCTTGGGACATTCAAGATTTTTAAAAGCCATTGTATCTTAAATGAAGCTACTTGAGTATAGGAGGAAAATCATAGCTGGAAAGAGAGAAAAAAAAAAACATTTGGAAGGTAGTGATATTATCATCCCAATTCTCTAGCATCTCATACCTTATTTATAAAAGTTCCTTTCCATGATAAGTATACCATCCATATCTATTTTATGTTTTTTTTTCTAATATGCCATCACATTAATATACCATAGAGAATCTTATCAAATTTCAGGGGCCAGAGGAATCCTTATAATCTTTTTTGATTTTTTTTTTGTGTGTACCAGAGTAGTATATGAATTACTCATCTTCTTATCCCTTACTCTTGATACCTGATAGAGCCATTCTTTCTTTCCAATTCATTCTTTGATAATCTCCATTATACCATGTTTTTGATATATGTTATATCCTATTCATACCCATTAAATCCTATTGATTGCCTTTTAGGTAATCTCTTCAGAGAGTATATAGTTCTATGACTTGCAGACAAAGAAGAATCTTTGTCAAGATAAGCCATGGTTTCAAGAAGTTTGAGGTAATTAACTGAAATTTGCAATATCCCAGAATCAATCCAACCCACATTCCTTCTCATGTTTAATTCTATATCTAATAATATTAGTACCCCTTAAATTACTTAACACATTTCATTTAAAAAGTTCAGAATAGAACATATTTTCTCACTCAGTTTAAACAGTGCCTTGCATGAAATAATGAGATCATAAATATCTCCACATTATCCCTGTTAGAAGTCAAATAAGCAATTAAGTGGTATAGTAAGGTTTTTCAATTGGTCATTGAAAGAGGTATGCTTAATGAGTCATGGTATAACTGAAAAAGAATATACTGACAAGAACATACTCTTTTAAAACAAATAATCAAGGAATTCATGTTTCATTCCCTCTTCTTAACAACCTAACCTAACTGTTACTCCCATGGGATAGAAGATTCTAATTGATTCCTTTCCATATCATATTAACTATGAATATTCATGTTTAAATGCAAACTATTAAAACAAGCAATGAATAATTCACTACTGCCTCAGAACTGCATTAACTTCATGGAATATTACTAATTTACAAAGGCTTTCAATGCCTACCTGAGGTCAGTTTAGCATTCATAATACATGAACCTAAAAATACACCAAGAAAAGGTACAATTTTCACTTGGAAAAAAGCCAGTGAGAAGCTAGATTGTAATGAACACTAAGATTGCATCCAGGTCAAAATACTTCTTTTTTCTTTCCAAGGAAGGGACAAAGTTCAGATAGAACGAGGCATGGCAATGAATACAATACTTACAGAAAAGGAACTCAGCCTTATTTTTCTGAATATTATCTTTACTGCTTTCTAGATGCAATAAAGAGGCAGGGGAACACCCTTTAATAATGAGTCCTCTATAGGTAATGCTGGCATACAATAATGTTGGTGAGAAAAGGACACATAGTCAATCTGGAGAATTATGTAAAATGGTAGATGCTGATTAATCTTTCTGATTATCCTCAAAAAAACTTAGAGGAGAAATAGGGATAAGTATTCTGATACCTTAACTAAGTAAAATCATGTCTCAGTCAGTCAGTCAATATATTAAAAACAAGAACAACAAATATTGATGAATTAGAATGTTATTATAAGAAACAGAATGTTATTGTAAGAAATAGTAATTTGGTGAAGCTGAGGAGTCTTTACAATATATAATGAAATGTTTGAGAGTCATGGTTGGTAGATAGATAAAAGGAATTCAAGGACATTTTCTTGTAATCACAAAAGGCTTTATTGTGTCAAAACTGACAGACTAGTATCTATCAATAACAAAGATTTTGGGAGAGTTTTTATATATTGAAATTTAGGATTTATGTACTAGACTAACATAGACAGAGTAAAGTATGGACAAAAGAGGACCCAGAATGTCTTTTTATCCAGGTAAGAAGACACGATGTCTTTTAGCAAGGTATTGTCAATCAGATAGGATGGGGTTTTTGCAGGTGACAAGTAAGGAACAATAGTTAAGAAATTTTATTGCTTCACATTCCTTAGTTAGACACATAGTTTTGAATCCCATCATCTCTCCCTTTTCTGTCTTTTTGGAAGAGGAAATTCTGGGAACAAGGGCTAGGGACCCATCAATAGGACCATTTTAAGTCCTAAGCCTACTCTAAGGTTAACAGCAGGGACATTATTTCTATCTGTGTTCCAAGTAGCGGTTCTAATGATCTGACTATCGTGGGAGCCAAGGACATACTGGACTCCGGATTCTAGAAGGAGTTTAGTAAAGTTGAAGGGAGAACTTGTGAAGCAAATAGAGTAAATATATATATGGTACTTTAAAGACTCATAAAGCACTGAATAAATATTATTTAATGTAATCTTTACAACAATCCATATAGGTTTGTTCTATTATTATTTCCCTTTTTGTAGAGGTAAGAAATTGGAAAGTGAATGAATGCCCATCAGTTGGGGAATGGCTGAATAACTTATGGTATATGAATGTAATAGACTATTATTGCTCTATAAGATAGGATGAGCAGCCTGATTTCAGAAAAGACTCAAAAGACTTACACGAACTGATGCTGAGTGAAGTGAGTAAAATCAGGAGAATATTATACCAGTAATAGCAAGACTATGTGAAGATCAAATATGATAGACTTAGTTATCCTCAGCAATGCGGTGGAAGACAATTCAAGGTATTGGAATATGGCTGGGATGAATTCCTATTAGAATATAGAAGCATATTGTGGTTCAAGAACAAACAACTTCCTTCTTCATATGTCATATAAAAGAATATCTTGAAGCTTCTTTTTTTCCCATTTGTATACAGAAATAAAAATGTAAAATTAAAAAAATAATAACAACAGTTCTATAAAAAGACCACCAAATCCACATTTTGGATTGAGGATATCAAAGCAAGCAAAAGGTTTACCAGTTTGTAGCCATCATTGCAATAAGCAGATGCAATGAAAACATGAACTTAGTAGTAAAGCCAAATAACAATAGAAATCAAATCTCACCCTTAAAGTGTAGTCTTTTCCACCCTAAAGACTATAATTTGAAAACTCTTTTGTTCATTTTTGGAGTATATTTCGACTGGAACTCCCATTCTGAAAATATTCCCATTTATCTTCACCTGGTATCAAAGTTCTTCCAAAGGCCCATTAAATTCCAAAGGATCTGACCAAAACACAGTGACTGTTGTATCTGATAAAACAAATATGGTAACATGCTCAGGTACTCAAGGCAGTAGAGAGAAGGAAGAAAACAGGAGGAAAAAAAGTTATTAAGTTGCAGAACAGAGTATGACATATTATTTTTTTGGATAGATGGGCTTAGTGATGCATGTGCTGATCTCAGCTTTACAGAAATAAAACACTTTTGCTACAATCTGTTTTTCACTGCCTTCTCAAACAAGCCTCCATAAAGGCATTGTCCTTAAAAGTAAAATCTGTTTTCTCTGGTCTTAAGCTCAGCATTTGAAATGTGCAGACTATAAAAATTCAGAGACATCAGAACTAGACCTTTTTCTAGGTCTAGTTTTCTGTCTGGCTAAACTATATAGAGTATTTGATTTTTATGCACTAATATAAAAAACCCTATTTATGAATAAAAGAATGTTGACATATATACAATGATATGAGAATTATTTTGGTTTTGTCTATATAACAGCAGTGCTCAAGACAATGCTTTGTATCAAGTAGTAACTTCATAAATATTTAATTTAAAATAAAGTAATAAAAAATCAATAGTAGGGGCATTACTTTAACTTCCAAGTATTTTCTGCAGTCAAAAAGTATGACCCATTTTTAAAATATGATCTACAGACTAGTCTTACTCTCTACATGTATCCTTCATTTCAATATTATATAAGGCAGGGTGGAGAATGTGCACACCTTGGTAACAACACAGGAAGAACAGTATCCCTATAGCAATTAAATACTTATATGAAAGCCTTCCTGTGGCACAGGCAGAATTGTAGTAATGTGTACAGTGTACAAATCATTCAATAGCTTGGTGATTCATTCCTTGCTCTGATAAGTCTAAACTCAATAGATTGAGGATATGAGATTAGAGAACAAGAAGAAAAGGCTTTCATATCTTTTTCAATAGGAGGTGTGTATTCCCTTGTGTAGAGAGAAGAAGGCAGGATATTTCTGATTATGAAATTTCTTTTATATTTCCCACTTCTATATAAATTTGCATATATAAATTATAGCTCATGGAACCCAATAAAAAAGTTTAGTTTAATAATATTCAACTCATTATATAATCATGTTCAATTCTCCTCTGTAAGTCAAATGAATATTTATCAATTAAATCGCAAGATAGCTCTTATCTTTTCAGCATTTCGAATAATTAAATGGAAGAGCAATTGTTATGATGGGTGAAAGAAGAGATTAAAAGATTTGAATGTATCTTTTAAAAATGCAAACTAATCAGATTGTTCTATCATTAATGGAGGAAAACTGTTTCTTTAGCTAAAAAATAATTTAGAACATTGAAGTATAAGGATCAAAAGCAAATCTATAATATTTAAAGTTGATCATATTAAAATTAAGCTTTGAGATGTAAGGCTTCCATGATTAAATACTACATAAGAGATCTAACATATGCTATCTAATACTACTTCACATTAGCTTAGTTATTGTTCTTAAAGTGACTTTATTAAAGATCTATAAAACTTAGTTTTGTATTTTTTTTTCAAGTCCAAATCACTAGTTAGCTGGCATCCACACTTGCTTATTTTTTTTTAATTCAAGATCACAATACAAAATTAGGAAAATATGCTACAATGATTTATTTTCCCTGGCTAACTATTTATTTTTTAACTGTAAATAGATTTATTTCATTTATGGAAAAGTTTTTAAATGTAGTCAAAATTGTCCATTTTTTTCTTTAGTGATCTTCCATAACTTTCTTTGGTTAAATATGTCCTTACCTAATCATAATTTAAAGAAATCTACTTTTGAAATGCAAATTGAGACAACTCTGAGATACCAGGACACACCTCTCAAATTGGCTAAGTTGACAGGAAAAGATAATGAGGAATGTTGGAGGGGATGTGAGAAAACTGGGATACTGATACATTGTTGGTGGAACTGTGAACAGATCCAACCATTCTGGAGAGCAATTTGGAACTGTGCTTAAAAAGTTATCAAACTATGCAGTGTTTCTACTGGGATTATATCCCAAAGAGAGCTTAAAGAAAAGAAAGGGTACAAAAATGTTTGTGGCAGCCCTTTTTGTAGTGGCAAGAAACTGGAAATTGAATGGATGCCCATCAATTGGAGAATGACTGAATAAATTATGGTATATGAATGTTATAAAATATTATTGTTATGTAAGAAATGACCAACAGGATGATTTCAGAGAGGCCTGGAGAGACTTACATGAACTGATGCTAAGTGAAATGAGCAGAACCAGGAGGAGATAACAATAAGAATGTGTAATGATCAACTCTGAATGACTTGGTTCTTCTCAGTGGTTCAGTGATCCAAAGCAATCTCAATAGACTTTGGGTACATACTATGTTCACCTCTTCACTTCTTTTTTCTGTTTGTTTTTTCCCCTCTCCCAGGGTTATTTCCTTTTGTTCTGATTTTTCTCTCCTTAGCTTATTCAAAAATCATTGCACACTTAAAAATAATTAATTAATTGAAAAAACAAACACACAACAAAACAAAAACAAAAACAAACAAACAAACAAACAAACAAAAAAACCTATCATAATCCCAAGACAAAGTGAAAAGGACTCAGGAAGGAATATGTTATCCATATCCAGATGGACTTTGACTACTAGTTGAGGTATTTTTTTCACTTTATTCTTTTTACTTTGCTTTTTAAATCTTCTTTGGATCTCTTTCGTCCTTCACAACTGTGACCAATATTGAAATATAACAAACATCAAAATGTCATTTTTGGAAGAGGGAAAGAGAGGGATGAAGAGAAAAAATGAGGCTAAAAATGAATACTAAAAATTGTCTTGACATGTAATTGGAGAAAAACACTATTTAAAAAAATAAAATAAAACTCTTAAAACTCAAAATATATGCAAAGAGAGTTTTCAATATTCACCCTTGCAAAACCTTGTGTTCCAATTTTTTTTCTATCTCCCTTCCCACCTCCCCTCTTCCCTAGATAGCAAAAAAGATGATCCACATTCAGTCCTCTGTCTGGATGGAGATTGCTCTCTCCATCACAAGTCTATTGAAATTGTCCTGAATCACTTCGTTGTTGAAAAGAGCCAAGTCTATCACAGTTGATCATCACATAATCTCGCTTTTGCTGTGTACAATGTTCTACTCGCTTCATTTAGCATCAGTTCATGTAAGTTTCTCCAGATCTTTCTGAAATCATTCTGCTGATTGTTTCTTATAGAACAATATTCTATTATATTCATATACCATAAGTAATTAAGCCATTTCCCAACTGACGGGCATCCACTCAGTTTCGTTTCTTGCCTCTACAAAAAGACCTACTATAAAAATTTTTGCACATGTAGATTCTTTTTCCTTTTTTATGATTACTTTGGGAATAGAGATATTGCTGGATCAATAGGGTATGCACAGTCTGATAGTTTTTTGGGCATAGTTCCAAATTGCTCTCCAGACTTTTTGGATTGGTTCCCAACTCCACCAATAGTGAATTATGTCCTGATTTTCCTGTATCCCCTCCAACATAATTATTATATTTTCCTATTATCTTAGCAAATCTGAAAGGTATATAATGGTACCCCAAAGTTGTCTTAATTTGCATTTCTCTAATCAATAGTGATTTAGAGCATTTTTCCATATGACTAGATGTAATGTTCAGGGTAGCTTTCTGGAGGACCTCAGGACCAGCCTTGATCTTAGTGCAGGAGTGCAGGAGGAAGGAAAGCCATCAGGACGGTCAAAGATAGAATGTCTGTCTTTCAGTCCTTCTTAACCCTTATATACGTTATTGTAATTACATCATTATAGGATACTGATTATTTGTGAACTTAGAGAACCATTACATCACCATACTAAATACTAACTATATCTATGAACTAGAGAACAATCATCTCATCAATTCCACTGAGTTAACACCTTGTTTCAAGTATATTTCTCCAAAGTTCTACCCTCTATATCTTCTACTTTCTTTTGTTTTAGAACACACCCGGTAATGCCCTCCTTGATTTCTCAGCAGAAAAGGTGAGAACACCAAAAAAAAAAAAAAAAAAAAAAAAAAAAAGGGAGGTGATCACACTCTCCCTGATTTCTCAGGAAGGGAGATAAAAACACCCAAAAAAGGGGATGATCATGCCCTTCCTGACTTCTCAGGAAGGTGAGAACACCAAACCAAGATATTGTAAGTAGGTTTCCTTTGGGCTGAAAAGTCTTACTTGAAGTAGGTATGCTTCCATCAGCTTGGGAGGTAGTTAGTTATACAAGCACATAGTAATATAACATAGGATAAAAGTATGGTAACAAGCAATATTAATCAACCCAAGGACATAACAAACAATATGAATATACATGTCCATAAGTCTTAAAAGGAGGGTAGATAATTAACAATCACACATACACCTCCATCAGCAGCCAAGAGATAGTCCAAAACCAACCTATTGTCCATCACTTCATGTGTTAGGGAATCCAATGATTCCTGCAAGTTTTGAAGTTCTGCAGTAACCTCATCATGTCTCAGGGAATCCAATGATTCCTGGGGGTTTTCAAGTCCTGCTTCAGTCATATTATATTAACAATAGTTTATGTTCATGGGGCAATTGCCATAACTACTATGCTCTTTAAGTGGTGGGCACAGTCAGCGATGAAACCATCTGATGTTTCTTAGATCTTCTCCTTCATGTCAAGAGTCTTCGTCTCTCTCCAATTGGACAAGGCAAATAAGGCTTGGCAGCACCATGTGATTCCTTCTTTATCTGTAGAGATAAAAGCAAATCTTCTCCCCCAAGCAGTTAACCTATCTGGTCCCTTCCATTCACCACTTTCTGGATCTTTCCACATCACATGGCAATTATCTAAAAATAATGGAGGGGCTCATACTGGACACTGACCTTTTGGTGGGTTATAAAATCTGTCTGCCAGAGCCAATACATCTTTATAAAAAAAAATTAAAAGTCTATAGAGCTAAATTTAAAAGTTCTCTAGGGTTACTTATAGCTCCCCCTTTCTTTTGTTTTTAGAGAAGTGTCTTGATGTCTCTGTTTCTCCTCTCTACTATTGCCTGTTCTGGAGGATTAAAAGGTATGCCAGTGGTGTATAAAATTTGATAGTTTGCACAAAAGTGTGCAAAATATATAGAAGTATATTCAGGTCCATTATCTGTTTTTATTCATTATGGCATACCCATGGTTGCAAAAGCTTGCATAAGGAATTCATTGATCACTCAGGCTGCCTCTTTTGCTGCTGGTATTGCAAAAGTAAATCCTGAAAAGGTGTCCACTACAACATGAATAAATGACAGACAACCAAAAGATTTATAATGGGTCACATCTGTTTGTCAAATTTCACTGGGTCTCAAACCACAAGGGTTCTTCCCTGGAAGGAGCATAGGAGTGTGGAAAGGAAAGGATGCATATCTTGTCAGGTCTTATCCAAGATAATTGTACTATTTGCTTTAATAAGATTCAAGCCACAAGCTCTGGGTAAGGAGTAAGGCTTTGTTCTAGTTGTGCTAGAAGGTTTACCTACTCTATCACACTGTGTCCTTGATGAAGGACTGCTGTGGATGCCTCTTTTGTAACAAAAACTGTTTTTTTTCTAAAGGTTTCTGAGTGAGTAACTCTTTCATTAGTTAAAGCCACTTCAACTTCTCTCAAAGCCTCTTGAGCTTGTTTCATAAGCTGGGGTGGTGAGTTTAAAGCAATGTCTCTCCTTAAAATGTCATATAATGGTTGTAATTGATAGTTGGTTAAGCCTAACATTGCAACATCCATTGGACATCTCCTATCCATTTCTGAAAGTCATTTAACGTGTTCAGCTTCTCTATTCTTAAAGAAAGTTTTTGTACTATAAGCATCTTAGGAAAGATTTAATATATATGTGTGTGATCTCAGCTGTTTTTGTGGGAGAATTTTACTAGTGTGGTTATTTTGCCCTGGCAGCAAGAGAAGCAATAAACACAGGGGGTAAAGAGTATAACCCCGAAAAGTTAGGGTCTCTCAGGACCTGGCCACATCCATCCATCCATCCAGCAGGCTCTCAGAGTCTCAGAGTGTAGACACAGTGCAGCCATTGCTGTCCTGCTAGTGCTTCACTGCTGCCCCCTGCAGTCTGTAGAGGAAGCTCCATGATACTATCCCTCCCCGCTCAGGAAAAAAAAAAAAAAGCAGACTGCATTTGTTTTTGTTGTTGTTGTTGTTAGTTTGTTTCTTATTTGACAAAATGAGCAAAAAATGTAAACGGGCTCTAACTATTGATAGCTTCTATATGGATAGAAAGCAGATTTTAAACCCTAAGGAGACTAAAAACAGACTGTCTCCAGATGAATCCCCAAAGGGAGATATGATCTGGTCCTCAACACACAAGACACTCATAGGAGAAATTAAAAAGGCTCTCACAAGAGAGCTAGAAGAAAAATGGGAAAAGGAAAGAGAAGCTTGGCAAGAGAGGCTGGATAAGTCATCCCACTCATTTAAAAATAGAAAGGATTGAAGGGCCTGGAATATGATATTCTGAAAGGCTAAGGAACTTGGTATACAGTGAAGAAAAACTTACCGAGCCAGAATGAGCATTTTTTTTTTCCCCTAGGGAAGAAGATGGACATTCAATGAAATAGGTGAATTTCATTTATTTCTGATGAACAAAACAGAACTAAACAAAAAGTTTGATCTCCAAATGTAGCACTCAGGAGAATCCTAAAAAGGTAAAAAGAAATCTTGGGAACCATATTTCTGTTATAAAGATATATAAAGAATACATGTATAATTTGCTCTAGAAACTAGAGGTAGAAAGGAAATTGTACCAGAAAAAAAAGTAAAGTGGGGTCATTACATCTCATTAAGAGGCAAAGGAAACCTATTATATCTGAGAGAAAGAATGGAGGGGGATGAACATAGTGTGTATCTTACTCTCATCAGAATGACTTAAAGAGAAAAATATTAGACATATTCGATTTATGGTGAAACTTCTCCCACCTCATTGAAAAATGGGAGGGGAAAAGTGAAAAGGGAAGGAGTAAGCTAAGCAGAAGGAAATACGGAAATTGTGAGGAAAAAGGGCAAGATGGGGGGAAGAACTTTAAGATGGGAGGAAGGATACTAAAAGGAGAAGGCTGTGAAAGGTAAGTGGTCCTCACAAGTTTAATACTAGGAAGGGGGGGAAGGGGGAAGGAAAGGAGAAAAGCATAAGCAGGGGGTAACAAAATGGCAAGTAACATAGAATTGGTTATTTTAACCACAAATGTGAATGGGGTGAACTCCTCCATAAAGAGGAAGTGGTTATCAGACTGGATTAAAAGCCAGAATCCTACAATATATTGTTTACAAGAATCACACTTGAAACAGGGCAATAGAGAAAGAGTAAAGGTAAAAGGCTGGAGCAGAATTTACTATGCTTCAGGTGAAGTCAAAAAAGCAGGGATAGTTATCCTGATCAAGCAAAAGCAAAAATTGATCTAATTAAAAAAGATAAGGAAGGGCACTATATCTTGCTAAAAGGTAGCATAGATAATGAAGCAATATCAATATTAAACATATATGCACCAAGTAGTGTAGCATCTAAATTTTTAAAAGAGGAATTAAGAGAGCTGCAAGAAGAAATAAAACAGAAAAACTATAATAGTGAGAGATCTCAACCTTGCACTCTCAGAATTAGATAAATCAAACCACAAATAAGAAAGAAGTCAGAGGTAAATAGAATACTAAAAGTTAGATATGATAGATCTTTGGAGAAAACTAAATGGAGGCAGAAAAGAGTACACTTTCTTCTCAGCAGTTCATGGAACCTATACAAAAAAAGATCATATATTAGGACAAAAAACCTCAAATTCAATTGAAGAAAGGCAGAAATATTAAATGCATCCTTCTCAGATCACGATGTAGTGAAACTACATTCAATAAAAAGCCAGGGGAAAATAGACCAAAAAATAATTGGAAACTAAATAATATAATACTAAAGAATGATTGGGTAAAACAGCAAATCATAGACATAATTAATAATTTCAGCCAAGAAAATGACAATAATGAGACATCATACCAAAATGTGTGGGATGCAGCCAAAGTGGTAATAAGGGGAAATTTTATATCTCTAGAGGCCTACTTACATAAAATAGAGAAAGAGAAGGTCAATGAATTGAGTTTGCAACTAAAAATGTTAGAAAAGGAACAAATTAAACCCCCCCCAATCAAACACTAAACTTGAAATTCTAAAAATAAAAGGAGATATTAATAAAATTGAAAGTTAAAAAAAACTATTGAATTAATTAATAAAACTAAGAGTTGGTTCTATGAAAAACCCAACAAAATAGATACTCTTAGTAAATCTGATTTAAAACAAGGAAAAAGGGAAATCAAATTGTTAGTCTTAAAAATGAAAAGGGAGAACTCCCCACTAATGAAAAAGAAATTAGAGCAATAATTAGGAGTTACGTTGCCTAACTTTATGCCAGTAAATTCAATAACTTAAATGAAATGGAAGAATATCTTCAAAAATATAGCTTGCCCAGATATTAACAGGGGAAGAAGTAAATTGGTTAAACAGTCCAGTCTTAGAAAAAGAAATAGCACAAACTATTAATCAACTCCCTAATAAAAAATCCCCAGGACCAGATGGATTTACATGTGAATTCTACCAAACATTTAATGAACAATTAACTCCAATGCTATATAAACTATTTGAAAAAATAGGGATTGAAGAAGTCCTACCAAATTCCTTTTATGACACAGACATGGTACTGATACCTAAACCAGATAGGTTGAAAACAGAGAAAGAAAATTATAGACCAATCTCCCTAATGAATATTGATGCTAAAATCTTAAATAGGATGTTAGCAAAAAGACTACAGAAAATCATCCCCAGGATAATACACCATGACCAAGTAGGATTTATAGAAGAAAAGAAGGGTTGCTTCAATATTAGGAAAACTATTAGCATAATTGACTATATAAATAACCAAATTAACAAAAAACATATGATCATCTCAATAGATACAGAAAAAGCATTTGATAAAATCCAACATCCATCCCTTATAAAAACACTTGGGAATATAGGAATAAATGGACTTTTCCTTAAAATAGTCAGTAGCATCTATTTAAAACCACCAGTAAACCTCAAAAAAAAAAAAAAAAAAAAACTGGAATCTTTCCCAGTAAGATCAGGAATGAAACAAGGTTGCCCACTATCACCATTATTATTCAATATTGTATTAGAAACCCTAGCTTTGGCAATAAGAATTGAGAAAGAGATTCAAGGAATTAGAATAGGTAATGAGGAAACCAAAGTATCACTCTTGCAGATGATATGATGGTATACTTGGATAACCCCAGAGATTGTACTAAAATGCTATTTGAAATAATTCACAACTTTAGCAAAGTTGCAGGATACAAAATAAATCCACATAAATCCTCAGCATTTTTATACATCACCAACAAAATCCAACAGCAAGAGATACAAAGAAAAAAATCCATTCAAAAAACTGTAGATAGCATAAAATATTTGGGAATCTATCTACCAAAGGAAAGTCAGGAATTATATGAGCAAAATTACAAAACACTTTCCACACAAATAAAGTTAGATTTAAATAATTGGAAAAATATTAAGTGCTCTTGGATAGGCCAAGCAAATATAATAAAGATGACAATACTACCTAAACTAATCTATTTTTTAGTGCTATGCCAATCAGACTTCTAAGAAACTATTTTAATAATCTAGAAAAAATAAAAACAAAATTCATATGGAAGAATAAAAGGTCAAGAATTTCAAGGGAATTAATGAAAAAAAAAATCAAATGAAGGTGGCCTAGCTGTACCTGATCTAAAACTATATTATAAAGCAGCAGTCATCAAAACCATTTGGTGTTGGCTAAGAAACAGCTTAGTTGATCAGTGGAATAGGTTAGGTTCACAAGACAAAATAATCAATAACTATAGCAATCTAGTGTTTGACAAACCCAAAGATCCCAACTTTTAGAATAAAAGTTTTTGACATAATTTGACAAAAACTGCTGGGAAAACTGGAAATTAGTATGGCAGAAATTAGACATGGACTCACACTTAACACCGTACACCAAGATAAGATCAAAATGGGTCTTTGATTTTGGGATAAAGAATGAGATTATAAATAAATTAGAGGAACATAGGATAGTTTAACTCTCAGACTTGTGGAGGAGGAAGGAATTTGTGAGCAAAGAAGAACTAGAGATTATTATTGATCACAAAATAGAAAATTTTTATTATATCAAATTAAAAAGCCTTTGTACAAACAAAACTAATGCAAACAAGATTAGAAGGGAAGCATCAAACTGGGAAAACATTTTTATGGTTAAAGGTTCTAATAAAGGCCTCATTTCCAAAATATATAGAGAATTGACTCTAATTTATAAGAAATCAAGCCATTCTCCAATTGATAAATGGTCAAAGGAAATGAACAGACAATTTTCAAATGATGAAATTGAAACTATTTCTACTCATATGAAAGGGTGTTCCAAATCACTATTGATCAGAGAAATGCAAATTAAGACAATTCTGAGATACTACTATATATCTGTCAGATTGGCTAAGATGACAGGAAAAAATAATGATGAATGTTGGAAGGGATGCTGGAAAATTGGGACACTGATGTGTTGTTGATGGAGTTGTGAACAAATCCAACCATTCTGGAGAGCAATCTGGAATTGTGCCTAAAAAGTTTTCAAACTGTGCATACCCTTTGATTCCACAGTGTTACTACTGGACTTATATTCCAAAGAGATACTAAAGAAGGGAAAGGGACCTGTATGTGCCAAAATGTTTCTGGTAGTCCTTTTTGTAGTAGATAGAAACTGGAAAATGAATGGATGCCCATCAATTAGAGAATGTCTATATAAGTTGTAGTATATGAATGTTATGGAATATTATTGTTCTGTAAGAAATGACCAGCAGGATGAATACAGTGGGGCTAGGAAAGGTTTACATGAACTGATGTTGAGTGAAATGAGCAGAATCAGGAGATCATTATATGCTTCAACAACAATATTGTATGAGGATGTATTCTTATGGAAGTGGATTTCTTTGACAAAGAGATCTAACTCAGTTTCAATTGATCAATGATGGACAGAATCAGCTACACCCAGAGAAGGAACACTGGGAAATGAATGTGAAGTGTTTGCATTTTTGTTTTTCTTACCAGGTTATTTTTATCTTCTGGATCCAATTCTTCTTGTGCAACAAGAGAACTGTATGGTTCTGCACACATATATTGTTTCTAGGACATACTATAATTTATTTAACATGTATAAGACTATCTACCATCTAAGGGAGAGGGTGGAGGGAGGGAAAGGAAAAGTCAGAAAAGAAGTAAGTGCAAGTGATAATGTTATAAAAACAAATTACCCGTGCTTATGTTCTGTCAATGAAACGTTATATTTAAAAAGAAGGGAAAAAAATTGTGGGATTCCTAAAGCCAGTTGTATTATATTGTACATAAGGAATGTTTCTTTAGTAATTGAATCAAGACAATACTTCAAGCATAATCAAGCATACTTCATAATATTCAATTAGTTGCTCTCCCACTAGTTTCCACATATCTGGCTCTAATTTTTCTTCCTTAGAGAACCAAGGAGATATGCACTTTAATATATTTAAGAGTTCATTGATCTGCTTCCATGTTACCAACAAAGCGTGCTTCTTTATTAACCTAACTATGCATTCTACATGCTTCCTTTGGGGTGGGGGGATGCTTTTCTTTGTATTTGCCTCATTTCAGCTAAAAAATGATAGTAGTTTACTTATCCTATTTCCTGGTCACAGGGACTTCTCCACTGAAGTTACTCTCTTGTAAGTGAGCTGCTGAGTTTAGGTCCTTATGTCCATGTTTGGATGCCAAAATGTAATGTTGGGTTAGTTTTCTAGAGCACCTCAGAACCAGCCTTGATCTTCCTGCAGGAGTATAGGAGACAGGAGAGCCACCAGGATGGTAAAAGATAGAAAGTCTATCTTCCAGTCCTTCTTAGCTCTTATATACCTTATTGCAATTACATCATTACAGCATACTAATTATGTGTGAACTTAGATAACCATTACATCACCATTCTAAGTACTAAGTATATATGTGAACTAGAGAACAATCATCTCATCACTTCCACTGAGTTAATACCTTGTTTCAATTTTACTTGCTTCGAGTATACTTCTCCAAAGTTCCACCCTCTACAACTAGAAATGGCTTTAATTTCTTCATCTGTAAATTTTTTGTTCATATCCTTTGACCATTTATCAATAGGAAAATGGCTTGCATTCTTATAAATTTGTGTCAGTTCTCTCTATATTTCAGAAATGAGGTCTTTATCAAAACCCTTGGGTGTAAATTTTTTTTCCACCAGCTTTATGCTTCTCTTCTAATCTTGACTCCATTAGTTTTGTTTGCACAAAACTTTTTTAATGTAATTTAATCAAAATTATCCATTTTGCATTTCATAATGTTCTTTAGTTCTTGTCTGGCCATAATTTTCTTCCTTCTCCAAAGATCTGAGAAATTGATTATCCTTGTTTGCCTAATTTGCTTATATTTAGTATTTATTCTTTATATCTCCATCATGAACCCATTTTGACCTTATCTTGATACAGAATGTGAAGTGTTGGTCAATGCCTCGTTTCTGCCATACTATTTTCTGTTTTTTCCCAGCAATTTTTGTCACATAGTGAGTTCTTATCTCAGAAGCGGGAGGATTTGGGTTTATCAAACACTAGATTACTATATTCATTAACTATTGCATCTTGTGAAGCTAGCCTATTCCACTAATCAGCTACTTTGCTTTTTAGTGAGTACCAAATATTTTTTTTTCCCCCTTTATGGTATATTTTGTAGCACTGCCTATTTAACCCAATCTCAATATGAGTAGGTTTTCAGAACTCTGAGCCCTCTTCTTCTCTGTAATGTTTCTGTGTCTATTCTTCCTCTGCACCTCATTTGTATGATGTAATTACTATTTTCATCTTAACTCTGCCCCACTTTTTCTTTTGCGGTACCCTATTGTTGATGTCAATATTAAACATATGGTATTCATTTCCCACGTAAAAAAAAAAAATAAACAATTTGTTCAAGTTGAGTTCCTTGAAATTGATCTTTGATATTGACTCTTATTTGTTAAATTTTCTATTAAGTTTAGGGTTCGTTGTTTGAAAATTCTGAAAATCAAGTTTGTTGAATGTTCATTTTTTCTCATTCAATATTACAGATAATTTTGCTGGATAAATTTTTGGTTGCAGGCCTAGTTCTTTTGATTATCAATAGATATGATTCCAGGACCTGTGGTCTTTTATTGTGGCTGCTGATAAGGCCTGTACAATTCTAATTGTACCTTCAGAATATTTGAATTGTTTTTTTTCCTGTTTCTTGCACAATTTTGTCTTTGATCTGGGGATTCCAAAATTTGCCAATAATATTCCTATATGTTTTCCACAAAGAATCTTGTTGAGGTGGTGATTGGTGTATTTTTTTTCCATTTCTACTTTCTCCTCATGTTCTATCATTAAAGGATAATTTTCTTGGATTATTTCTTGCATTATTGTGTCAAAGTTCCTTTTTTTTTTTTTTATCACTACTTTCACCTAGTCCAGTTAATCTTATATTTTCCTTCATCTGTTCTCCAGATCTATTTTTTTCATTCTTTAGAATCTGTTTTGCCATTTCTTAGTCTCTTTTAGTTTCACTGGCTTCTCCTTGTCTAACTCAAATTTTCAAAGAAGTATTTTCATCTTTTTCTAATTGGTTAAACTTTTTTTTTTCATAATCTTCTTGCTTTTCTTGGATGATTTTAATTTTTTTTAGTTTTTTCTTAACGTCTCTCATTTGATTTAAATCTTTTTTTTTTTTTTTTTTTAGTTCTTCTATAATGTCTTTCTGGGATGAGAATCATTTCACATTAATCTTTGGGGTAGAAGAAGCTTGTTTTACTTCAGTGTACTTCTCTAAAGATGAATCCCGGTCTTCTCTGTTCCCCTACTAAGTTTTAATGGTGGGATTCTTTCTTCTTTGCTGGTTCATTTTTTAAAATAAGAGGTATGAATGTAAGCACCTCTAATCCTGGAGTGGGAGGTGATTCCTCTACCTTCACTTGAGTTTTCCCTTCTGACCTGGAACCCCAAACCAAGAGCTCCACCCTCTAGCAAGTGCCCACCTCCAGCAGCAGTCCTGCCCCATTGCCTCTGCACTCACCTGGTGCTGGTTTTTTTTCCCCCCAGGACTGTGTCCTTGCAGCACAGTTGGGCCAGGTGTTTTTAATCAGCTGAGGATAAGTCAGATCTTGACTCCACACATTGTACAGGAGGTGAAAGTTTGTGTGGTTGGTGCTAGGGCTCCATCCATCTAATCATCTAATCCTTGGGCTCCCCACTTGATACTTCCATAGAGCTAGCCAAGATGTCTTTCTTTGGATCTTCTTGGATTGGAGCTGGAGGATCCCTGTTTTCCCCTAAGTCTTCTTGATTTTTCACCAGTCTATATTAGGCCTGAGGAGAAAATTTGTTATATTTGTGGAGGAGAATCTGGAGCGTTTGAAATTTACAACCTACTAAGCATCTTCCCAGGATCTTCCAGTATCAAAGGTTTTGATGAACTCTGCTTTGTAATATAGTTTAGGTCTGGAATAGCTAGGCCCTTTTTGTTCACTTTTATTTTCCCATTAATTTCCTCGAAATTCTTGGCCTCTTGTTCTTCTAATGAATTTTGTTATTTTTTTTAATCAACAGAAAATGACTTCTTAGCAGTTTGATTGGTATGGCATTGAATAAATAGATCAATTTAGGTAGAATTATCCTTATTATTATATTAGCTCAGTCTACCCATGAGCACTTGATATTCTTCCAATTGTTTAAAGAAAACAAATGTTTAAGAAATTGTTTTAACATCTACTTAAAGAAAAAAATAAAATAATTATGTAATAAAATCACATTAAATCAATAGAAGCAAAAAAAAAAAAAAGAGGATAAATATGAAAGTAGAATGTAAATTAGTGGACTAAATTCAACATTTCTCCATATGAATAAATGTATTTTGGAAGATTATATTGCAGAATGAGAAATAGCTTAAATTGGAAGAGGGCAGAGGGATAGAAAAGAAAGAATGATATATCTAATAAAGTTCATCAGTGAACAGTGAAGCAAAGATTGTGGCAAATCAAAGGACTACAATAGAAGGGAGAGGTGATAGAAAGGAATAGCTAGCTGAAACATGAAGAATTAAAAGGGGGAAATCTCTCCCTCCAGTGGTGGAAGAGCTATATTTCTAAAACAGGATAGTGGGATTTTACACTAGGCATAAATACCTCCAAGAGACCATGAAATCTTTGCTTTGTGGAATAAAAGCCTTTATAGAGAGTTCCAAATATGAAATATCTGAGGGGCACTGAGCAAGGTTATTATAATTTCACATATACCTAATGCATGCTAATCTAAAATGGTTGATGGTCAGATTTTAATGGAGAGTACAACAGGGACTTCCACTCAAAACATGTAAAGAAACAAAACAAATAAAACACATTTTCACTGAAAGAACTCGGGAGAAACATTTGGTCAAGGAGGAATAGAAATGAATTCCTTCTTAGAAATGGATTATGAATTTTTATAAAACTGCATGTACATATAGTTTTATTTGAGCTCAGGAAAAACAGTCTTTGGACTCTGGAGCCCTTTTATGAAATTGCTAATTAATTTTGATAAATCCCTTTTAATATGGCAAGAACTTTCACTTGAGTTTATCAGTTTAAGAGTTATGCTTGTACTCAACGGACCAAATTCTGCCCTAAGCTAGTTATGCATAACACCTGCTAAAGTTAATAGGTGTTCCACATGAGTAGCTGACTTTGCCACAGAGTCAGGAGGAATTAACTAATAATGAAATCTGGCTGATGATATCTTCAATTTTTCCATTTAATGAGAATTTGTTTTCCTTGCATAACTCTCTATGAATTGTTTTTAAAGCATGCTGACTACATTTTAGATGTCTCATCATTTTTTTCCTCTTACTTCAATATGCAGAATGTAATCAGGTAATGGAAGTAGTTTATAGAAAGGTCCTATTCTGTGACCTGATGATGTGAGTTACTTAACACTATATTAATTAACACTGTATAGTCATTTAAAAAAATAATTCTTAATAGGTTGCTTTTTCTTTGGCTATAAGAACAAGAGAGAAATTTACAGACAGGAAAATATTATTTAGTCCAATTCAACAAGCACTTTTTAAGTGTTTACTTTATTCCAAGTATTAGATATGTAAGGAAAATCAACAATCTTTCCCTCCAGGGGTTTACACTTTATTAAGACAGATATAATATGTGCAAAGATAAATAAGAATAAAGCAACATAACTATTAACAAAAGAAAGAACTAACAATTTAGGTGATTTAAAAAGGTCTTATGATTTGTCTGTATTTTGAAGAAAGTTAAGGATGCTAAGCTGAAATTTGAGGAGGCAATATATTTCAGATATGAGGAATCATGTGAATGAAATAGAATTTAAAATGGAAATGAATTTTAACAATTGTTTCCAAGGCCATTGAATTTATCCAAATCATATCAAAAGTTTAAAAGACATATATTTAGCCTCCCAAATAAAAATTCACAATCATGAAAATAAAAATAAAAAGTTTGAAAATTAGTATAATTTGTTAATTTTGCTTGAAACACAATTTTAAAAAAACTAATTTTGAAGTCCAAATTGAGCCATATCTTATACATGAAAGTGAGAGAGTAGGGCAGCTAGGTATATAAGATAATTTTTAAACTCTAATTCTGTCATCTCTTGAATTCTGAAACTGTAATGCCCTCTTTTACTTTTCTCTTTCTGTGTAAATCCTTCCTATCTTCCAAAAACCAGATCAAGCATCATCACTTTTATGATACCTATTCTGACCAACTGATCCCAAGGTCAATTTTTCCCTTTTCCCTTGAACTTTAATAATATGGTATATTCTGTAACATGTATTAATTAAATTCTATTTTTATGCATTTTATTATTATAGATTATATTTTAATTTATATATAATTATATAAATATATAATTTAATTATATATTACATATGTTATATATATATAATATATTAATATTTATTAAATATTATTCTACTATTTTTAGAGAACTTTGCTAAATACCAGAGAGAGGGCTTACATGCTATCAAAAGTATGAAAAAGAAATCCTTAATCTGTGATAAACATAATTTACATTAAAAAAAAATCTTAGAAAGTTGCAAAATAAAGTGCTATTATTGGAAACAAGAAGATATGGGAGGACTTAATAGTGTAATTGAGACAGTATGACACTTAAATTGAGATTTTAAAAATGCATAGAGAGCTACTAGGTCTAGATATTAGAAAAAGAAAAAGTAGTGTTGGAGTGGGTAAGTGACAAATATATTTTGGAAACAGAAAGTCAAAAGATGGATTCTGCAAGTTCATAAAATGGAAATTTTTGGAGAACTTTGAATGCCAGACATAGGACTATGAATTTTTTTCAGTAGACAATAAGGAGATAAAGATTTTTTGAGCAGTGGATTGATATGACTGGAAGAGAAAAAAAATTAGAAAATAAAAAGTGTAATGGGATAAAATTAGTAAAAAGAGTTAGCATTTCATATAACACTTTATGATTTATGAGGTACTTAACACATAACTCTTAGATTCTCACAACAACACTGTAAAGTAGGAATTATAATTAGATCTATTTTACAAATAAGGAAACAGGATCATAGAGCTTTAAGGACTAATTACGGTTACAGAACTAGTTGGATTTAAACTGTTTTTCCTAACTCCTGTTCTAGTACTCTATCTTCTATGCCATCTAATGTTATTAGAACAGCAGCACATGTTATATTAATCTAGATTAAGTTGGCAGAGAAATTAAAGAGTAGGATATATATATATATATATATATATATATATATATATATATATATACACATTACATATACATATATACACACACACACATATATATATCTATATATGCATATAAATTTTTGTGTGTGTGGATGGAGATCTCAGAGGTGGAGCAAAAATAGAATTGACATGATAGTAACTGAGTTTACATGAAAATGTAAAAGGAAGAACTAAAGATAACCCCTAGGTTTCAACTTATAGTCAAAAATATTTAAAAAGTTAAATGGAGATATGTTTTTTTCTTCATCTTGAAAAAGACCAGTGATATTATAGATGATGATTGTGTGTGAATTGGATTCAAGTGAGATATTGTTATGCAAACTCCTCAGCTTCACTCTCCCTTACTGAGTCATTAAATTAAGTAACAGGACAAAAGTCAGAACTATAGATAATAGCCCAATAGTGGGTGACCTTGCCATCAATGCCTGACAAAGTTGTAAGCACTCCATAGTTTCTGCCTGTGTCAGCTGGCTTCATGGTCTTTGGAACAAATTGTTCTCACCTGTTCATTCTGAAGGGTCTTTACATGCTTGGGATAGACACCCCCTGACCCACTGACTGGTTTGAGGCCTGTCAGTTATCCTCAACCTGACTTACTGCTGTCTGCTGAGACCATTTACTGAATTATGGCCGTTGAGCATGTTACAGCATTTTGAAATCTCAAGTGAAAATTGGATGAAAGTGGACATCAAAAGAGGATTAGAAGCCCTGGAAAGAGCTCAATAAATCTTCACTCCACAGTCTGAAATACTTAAATACTTGAATGAAAATTCCTCAAGGTTAAGAATATCTCATTTCTGTATCTGTAACCCAAATACTTGATGCAGGGCTTAACACATAATAGCTATTTCATAAATATTGTTGATTATTTTTATTTATCCTGTATATAGCTTGTTTATATATAATTGTTTACATGTTTCTTCTCACTTTGGATTGTAAGGATTGTAAGGGCAGAGATTGGCTAGCATTTCCTTGTATACCAAGCATTTAGCACAGCACATGACATACAGAAGGTGCTTAATAAATGTTTATTGACTGACTGATTAACTGCTCGATTGAACACTGATGAAACATCCTGTGAAGATGTTCTCTAGAGAATTTGAGATTTTTGAACCTTAATGAGAGAACAAGACAAGAAATTTTAGAGTGGTGTCATTTGCGTAGATGTGGTTGTTGAAATTATGGAATCATGATATAAAGATAGAGAATAAAGAGAGAATAAGGATAGCATATATAGAGGGTACCGTATTGCTCTTAAAGCAGAAGATGAGCAGTTAGTGAAGAACAAGAATCATTTAGCAAGATAAGAGAAATAAGTGTGTGCTGTGAATTTTTCAGAAGATATTTGCTCAAGACTGGATTGACATAGTTTCTAAAGGTCCTTCTATGTTTCAGATGAGCCATTCTCACTAACCAAATATTTAGTGAGTCTAAAGTATAGAATATCATGTAAAAAATGTAGTAAATTTTGCAATGTTAAAAAAACAAATAAAATTGAAGAATAAATGGGAATACGACCATTGGCTTAAATGATTTCATTGGTTACTATACAAAGAAAAGTTTCATTTGGGTTAGTGAAACATGAGTCAGATTCCAAAGGGTTAAGGATAAAGAAGGAAAAAAAAATTTTTTTGAGACAATCACTTTTCAAAGAAATTGAGCAAAGAAGAGAGGAGTAAAATAAAGTTGTAATTGGATATGCTGGAGTTAAATGAGTTTTGATGTTGTCACTTTGTTTTAGTTTTGGTCGGTGTGTTTTTGTAGACATATGAGAAGAAGCCATCAGACAGGAAAATATGTGAAAAAGAGCAAATGCCTTCTGCTTAGCAAAGAGTGGAGAAAGCAAGAGGAAATCTGATAAAAAATACAGGTGGACTGATTGCCCTTACTGTGGAGGAAAGATATCTCTTTAGTGATTAGAAAGCTGGGGGAGAAAAATGAATAGTGATACTGAAAGAAGAATGCTGAATAGGGGTTATTGAAGCTCAGGTGATTTTCTTGAAATGTGGGAATACTATTATAGATTGGAGGAGAAAACAACGTATTTGATATAATAGGTGGGGAGAACAAAATAGAAACTCAGAAAAAGGAGGTTAGGTTTTCAAGTAAAAGCTTGCTTCCATATGAAGTTAGCACCATGAATAGATGAATTTAGATTTATTTCATGTTGGGTTTGGTGTGTGTGTGTGTGTGTGTGTGTGTGTGTGTGTGTGTGTATGTTTGTGTGTGCATGATGCTTAGCTACTCCAGAGCAGAAGTGAAACATAGCATATATTGTATAATTCTGTTTCTTATTTTTTCATTTGCATATGTCTTGCCCCTTCAATTAGATTGTGAAGTAATTGTATTCAGAAGCCACGAATTTTCCTTTATTTTAATATCTCCTACAATATCTAGTACAGTGACAACACAAAGTGCTCAATTAATCATGCTTAATTGAATGAACAAATGAATGAATGAATGAATTGATGCCAGCTCCACCAATGATAAAATATATTCAATTAATTTAGAAACAACTTTTGGGCAAAAAATTCCTCTTTTTAAATACTTAGACAATCTTTTGCAGGTGTATACATTTATTGAATTGCCATCCATAACAAACTTTCATCAAGAATCTCAATTCCACTTACACTCAACAAGTGAATTCCATTAATCTTTAAGATACCATTCAAATTGCTAGAAATATCAAAAATAAGGGTTTACTTGGAAGACTTTTTTATATTCTGTCACTCTGAGATAGCACAGATGATGAATGTAATCATATAAAATACAATTATGTCAAATATTTTTGGGCAGAATCATATCTTTAGGCTTTAACAGTTTTGTTTGGATTTTTTTTTTCTCTTACCATCAATAATTCTTATTGACCTATTGTATGCATAGTACTATTGTTGATCTAAAAGGTATACAATGTGATCCAAAACTTCTAGATCTTATCAATGTCACTGGATGGAATACACAGATACCACTACCATAAGATAATAACTAAAGTAGATAGTCATAAAGTATTTCATTAATAATCACAAATTATTAATTATGTATCAATATATTTTTAGAATCTAAATTTTCAAATGACTTTAAGGATAATATTGATTTGTCAGTTATCAATACTTTTTTGAGAATTTTAGTTGGACTTCAAAGAGATATGGAGTATTATTACATCTCTCTTTCGATCTACAAAGAAGAGACAACAGGGTCTTTCAAGGCTCCAAGGAGTTTAGAGAGAGAGCCCATCCTCCCAGGATGAAATAAGCAACATTATTCAAGGGCATATCAACTCCCATTGATCTTTTAGGAAGTCATAACCTCATTCACTGTACTAGATATTGTATTGCATACAATAAAACAGTATAACTGAGTGTTTTTTTTTTTTTTCTTACTGAATAAAATTTAAGTTCCTTGAAGGTATCATTTGTATCTTTTCTAATGCCTATCCTGGTGGCAAATACATGACAGGTATTAACATGGTGAGCAAGATTGACCTTAAAAAAAAGAAAAGAAAAACAAAAAATATAAGGAAGCAGATAAAAAGTGCTTCTACATAGGAGAACCAAAGTGTATTGGCCCTGAAGCTGAGGGTTTTATTTTCTGAATGAATTAATTAATCGATTAGTGGAGATAAGGGACATTATTCAAAGGCAAGATAATATGTGCAAAAGCATAGAATTAATTGGTAATGAGCACTATATATGTCAGACAGAATTTCAGGTATTAGTTATATGAATAGAACTATAGAGAAATTAAAATGTATAGATAAAGAAGTCAATAAAAGTCACCAGCATATTGATGACATTTAAAACTATTTATTTGAAAAGTAAGCTTTTTGAGTTAGTATAAACAGAAAATATTAGAAGACTTTTAAAACATTATTAGTGCTAGAACAAGTAAAGCAATTAATGACTGGCCAGAAGAAAAAATAGAGTCAAGTTTAACATCATGGAAGCCAACAGGATAGTTCACTAAGAAGCCTAAGGTAAATTTTATGCGATGAATATTTCTAAGAAGTCAGAGAGAATAAAACCTGAGTTTTGGGTTTGAGTACTGAGTGATGATCAGTGCTCAAAAAGTGAATGAATAAAAAAAAATTAATAAGCTCTTCCTATGTTCCAAGAACTGTAATGTATTCTGGGGTTACAAATTCAAAAAGTACAATTACTCTAAAAGAACTTAAATTTTAATTGAGCATAAGGGGAAAACATATCAGAAAATGGTTTTGTATGGAAAATCTTCGCAATAGTTAGTAGAACCATGTCTTAGAATCTGGGACCAACTGCTTACAGAAGATCACATGCACTGGCGCTTCCTAACTTATCTATAAAGTCAGCATGACTTTAAGGTCCTATTTACAAAGTTGAATGGATTTAGACCTTACCATGATCCCCCAAGGCTTGATCTCATAAAATTTAGTGGTCTTTCAGAAAGCAGCAATACAATGAATGGCAAAGAGGTCTTTAAGATAAGGACAGAATAAGATTAAGATAGTACATAGATTATGATATTGATACAGATAAACTCTGTAAAAATCATGCAAAATAATCACTGAAACTATCTCCCTTTTGATCTACAAAGAAGAGACAACAGGGTCTTTCAAGGCTCCAAGGAGTTTAGAGAGAGAGCCCATCCTCCCAGGATGAAATAAGCAACATTATTCAAGGGCATATCAACTCCCTTTGATCTTTTATGATATTGATACAGATAAACTCTGTAAAAATCATGCAAAATAATCACTGAAACTATCTCCCTTTTGATCTACAAAGAAGAGACAACAGGGTCTTTCAAGGCTCCAAGGAGTTTAGAGAGAGAGCCCATCCTCCCAGGATGAAATAAGCAACATTATTCAAGGGCATATCAACTCCCTTTGATCTTTTGGGAAGTCATATCCTCATTCAGGAAATTCTAAGTTTTCATTCAATTGAGAAATCCTGATCTGATTATCAATTTAAAACACCCTTGATTCGCTCTTAAAGTGGCTCTTTGCCTGTCTTTGCTAAATATTTCTTCATTAAGAAATAGGCCCTAGTTCTGTCAATAATAAGTTATTAAAAAAAAAAAAAAAATAGGTCCGCTAAGGGGAAAGCCTTTTAGTGTAAAATAAAATCACCTTTTTTTGCCACAGACTCTAGGGTTAGCGAATTCTTTCCCTTCTAAACCTGCGTGTCTCTGAACAGAAGGGATCTCACTCATTCACTCATCATTATCAATATAATGTAAAGGATTAGTCTCATTTTTTCCACTGATTATTTATGTGACAATGATCAAAGTATCTAAACTTTCAGGGTTTTACTTTCCTTACAGCTAAATGAGGAAGCTGAATTATGTGATGAATACTACTGTCTGTTTCAATTCACTTCCCATAGTTCCATGATTCTTTAATGGTATGGTAAAAGTTAGATTTCAAGTGATTAAGAAGTGAACAAACAGGAAAGAAAGAAAAACAGATAGAAAACAAAGTACTAACAAAAGAATGAGAAGTTGCTAAATGAAATAAGGATAAGTGATATATATATATATTAATTTTTTTATTATAGCTTTTTATTTACAAGATATATACATAGGTAATTTTTCAGCATTGACAATTGCAAAACTTTTTGTTCCAATTTTTCCCCTCCTTCCCTCCACCCCCTCTTCCAGATAGCAGGTAGACCAATACATGTTAAATATGTTAAAGTATATGTTAAATACAATACATGTCTACATATCCATACAGTTATTTTGCTGCACAAGAACAACTGGACTTTGAAATAATGTACAATTGTGATGACCGCGTTAGCACCCTGGATACCTTAAAATCAGCCAGAATCAGGGTGAGCAAAAATCCTTAGTCTTTATTCTTGGTCTTTAGGGTAGGATTGAATTGAATGGAAGCAGAATCTCTGCAACCTTCCTTCATCTCCCGCCCAGAGAGTGACCCTGGCTAGTCTCACGCCACACCCCCCTAGTCCCTCCTACAATTCTCTGTATATACCAATTATCGAGCCAGCACAAGATAATAGGAAGGGCTATTCCCCAAGCACATGCCCATAGAGTATTGTCCAATCAATAATTAGCCCTAAATGCTTGAATCAACCTCAGTGCAACAACTCAAGAATTTCGGCCCTCTGCATACAATTAACCTGTGAAGGAAATCAAAAATGCAAGTGGACAAAAACAGAGGGATTGGAAATGCTGGTTCACACTCAATTCCCAGAGTTCTTTCACTGGGTGTATTTGGTTCTATTCATTATTTAACAAATGGAACTGGTTTAGTTCATTTCATTGTTGAGGAGGGCCCCATCCATCAGAATTGATCAAATCAGAATAGTTTTTGACATTTATTGATATTTAGTCTATTAGCTTGACCACTGTCAGTTTAATTATCTAAAAGCTTGAAGGCCTGATTTTCTGTTTCCTAAAAATCAGGTGATTTCGGGGAAATAGAAACCTTCCATTCCAATCTCTCCAGATAGCAGCAACCAATTAGATGCTTCCCCCTCTCCTTCTCAATGCTTTCTAACTTGTGATATAATCTCTTGTGTAAAAGCTGTGTATCTTTAATACTTCTTTAGCCCTCCTACCCGGAGCTTTCTCTTTTTTATCTCATGATGGGATAGCTCATCCTCAGGAGGTTTAATAAACAACTTTTCTGCTTTCTACTGAGTGATCTCTGAGTAGCCATTTTGAGTAAGGGTCTTCTACATCCCTCACATTCCTATTTTTAAAAAGGCTAAAAAGCCTCGTGCCCGGAGAATGTACTCTTGGCCATCCATTCTCACCAAGAGTACTTATTTCTGACTCTCAGGCAAATTTAGATTTTCATTCTTCCTTTTTTTCAGTCTTTTTCTTTTTTATTTCCCCAACTGTAGCTCAGGGAAAGTTACTTTTCTATAGTTTTTAAAATTATAAAACTAAAAGTGATGCTGTTAAGATATAGCAATAAATTCTAATAAAATATAATATTTTTTGCACTATATGCTTGCTTTCTGCAAAGTACTTTCTATAATTCTCTCATTTGAGCCTCACAAACAACATCTGAAATTGACACTTTATGTATTGTTTCCATTTTACAGATGAGAAAACTGAAACTGAGAGAGATGCATTGAACCTTAGAGCTGGAAAAGTCCTTACAAATATTTTAGTCTTACTTTCACATTTATTGTATGAGGAAAATGGGACTCCAAGAAATGAAAATAAAGAAGGGATCCTGAAACTTTAAAACTCCTTGAAGGAGAAATTCTCCTTAGACTTTGGGATTCTGCCCGAGGGAAAAAGATAAACAGCTTCATTCTGTTGTCTAGGTGGGGTTGCTTCAGTCCTGAGCTAAAAGAAATTCCAATTCTATTCAATTAAAGATCTTCTATTCAATTCAACTCCACCTTCATTGGGAGGGAGAGCAGGTCTCACTTGCAGCCAAAGACCTCCTTATTAAAAATAACAATTAAAAACTCATTTCTTTGCAGAGATTCTAAACATGCCATGCTATGCCAAGGAGGCCTCTGCCTACTGGATAATATTCTTTTCTAGTGCTAACCTTTCTTTATCTTCACCTTATTTCCCTAATGAGATTTTGTGCCCAATCCCTATAATAAACCTCTTTTATCAGTCAAAGTTTTGTGGTTTGTAAATTCCTTTACAGAGAATACCTACAGGGCCAGAAGGGAGTTCTCCAAACTCCCTATCCTTTTGCCAATTCCCAAGGGGGTGTAGGGGAGCCAAACCTTTCCATTTGGTTCCTTGAACCCCAAACCTGCCACTAGACCTTGTCATTTAATTCCCTGACCACCAGAAACCCTAATATCATTTTGGTTCCCTAAATCTAAACCTTATCAAAATGACTTGTATTAAGATCAAATGAGTTAATGACAAAGCATGAGGGGAACAAAGTTTCTGACTCAGGCTCTACCTGTCAGTATTTAATAAAACTAGAGAACAGCTTTATGTGACATCTTTCAAGAGAATTAAGCTTTGTTACCTCCAAAACATGTCCAGTTCACAGCTGGTGGATTCAAGTTTCTTGACAAATCTTGATAAAAACTTTTGACAGATACTTGAATGAGATATCTAGTATAAGAATGAAGGCCATTCTGTTCCACTCTATTGTCCTGGTTCTCCTTCAAGAAAATTATTAAGTAGACAATATTGAAGATGGTCTCTTCAAAAATGACATTTGTCACAGGCATTGAACATCAATTGAATTATAGTGTGTATTAAGGATCATGATACTTTTAGTGACAGCTTTCATTTTTTAAATTTCTGAACCCTTCTTACATATTTTTGCAAGAGTGATAGATTCTCTCTTTCCCAAGGTAACAGAAGAACCAATTTCACACAAAACACTCTTATAGTGATAAATAAGAAAAAAGAAAATCATTTAGTGGATTTTGAAGTGGATGATGACCTACCTGATGCAGTAAATCTTGATGTTTCATTAATTTTTTTTTGAAATTGATTTAAAATGTGAGCAGTTTAGTTGAGAAGGCTTAATAGTACAGATGTACATTAAAAAAAAAAAAAAAAAAACAAAGAAAAACCAAAAAAAAACTACATAGAGGAGAAGGAACATTACACATGGTAGAAATTCTCTATTGTTGTTCTTTCTACTTAGAAGACAAAAAGCTCATGTTCCTCTTCTACTTCTAAAATGGAATACGAATATATTTCTTACTGAACAGCTTAGCCAATGAGATTTTTTTCATCAATGACTCATTTCAGCTCTTGGTTTTCCAGATAACATTGTTGAGGTTTAGCTTTGGGGTACCTAAATGAAATTAGGGTTAAGGTCTAGTGGCAGGTTTGGGGTACAGATTCGGCGCAAGGGGGTCTAGTAGCGGCGCGAGTTCCCAATAAAAGCATTTATTGGGAGAGCTAGATTGATAAAAGAGGTTTATTATTAGATAAGAAAAGTTAAAGTATAGGTGAAGGTAGAGATAAGGAGGGCACTGGACAAAGGGTCCAGTGGACAGAGGGTCCTCACATGGTAGCCATGTTTGGAATCTCTGCAAAGAGGGGTTCCCAGCGTGGCCTTTTTATTAATAGGAGACTTAGCTTGAGGGGCTTTCGGGTGTAGCCCCAAAGTTGGCTCATATCCAGGTGGGGCTGGGAACAGGTCAGATCTTCTATTGGAATTCAAAGGGACCAGGATTTGTGAGTTAAAGGGCAATTTACATTATTAACTAGGAGAGGGTGGGAATCTAGAAAGGAATCTTTCCCGCATCAACATGACTCACATTTTCTATTAATTTCAATAAAGTAAAGTCATTAAAATCTATTAAATAGAAAAATATCTTGGCAGGTTTTCAATGTATTGGTTCTTGTAGCTCTTATGGAGACATCAGAGATATGTTGAAAAAATTCCCTGAGGAAAGTCCTTTTATCTCAGAAAAAGGATTTAGTCATTTTGAGTTATCTACTAAATACTAATTTCTTGAGAAGTGAGAGTAATCCTAGATGTAATGTCAAAACTGCCTAGTACTTCTTTTTAAGAGTTACCTCTAAGGAAAGAAATTTTAGGATGCACATTTTGAAAAAAAGTTTTAAATAATGTCATATTCTATCACAGGAAATAAAAAGAAGATTTTTATTAATGTATACCAGAAATCACAAAGAGATCATTTAACTTGAAATTTTTGCCATCCTCATTTATAGAAATTAATCAATGTTACTTTAACATTTTCCTCAGGCAATTGGAATATAAAGCACACATTCTCCAACTTAGGCCAGTAGATTTCATTTTATTTTACTCTTGAATTCTACAGGGATCTTGTAAAGGTAGACAAAACCTAACCTGGCAATTGGGAGGTCAAAGACTATACTATTCAATGCTATCAAGCAGAAAAGAAACATATACAAGATGAGGAGGGAATGGGATCATGGAGTGGAAACTAAAATGGTCCATTCACAAACTTCTACATTTCCTGGGAAGTTTCCAGGAGTTGATTCTAGTAGCCATCTAGAATAAAGTCATATTTAGGAGCCCATATATTTCCTTTTCAACTTTAAGGTAGAAAGATAATGAGCAGCTGCTGCTTTATAGTTTTATTTACTACTTATAGATTCCTTTGAATACATTATATCAATTATACCCAGAGACATGGAAAAACCTCCATGATATCTTAGGTTTCTTGGTATCATTCAATTAAGTGTTTTGATGAGGTATATGGATCAAAATCACAGACTGAGAATTGTAATTCCTTACTTTGGAGATAAAAAAATTGAGAAGTACAAATGTTACATAACTTGCCTAAAGTTACATTGACATGTAGTCAGTGAAAATTTAAAGCTGAGGCCTTGGAAATCTGGGAATATTTCCTTTGCCTTAGATTTACTTACACTGCTGTCATTGTATCTCAGGGAATAGAGAAAAATGACCCCTAAAACATATATTACTTTTGTAGGGTAGATCGATTTTAGTGAACAAAATGTTAAACCTACTGGGATGAAAGACTTTCTAGAACCTACACCATAGCCTTATTGCTTTATGCAAGAAAAGGACAAAAATTTACTGAAAATGAAAATTTGTGCCATACAAGATAATCATAAAATGTGGTGTCATCATTGTTAAAACTTCTGAGAGTAAATTTTTTAGCTTTTTAACCCTTAATAAATTTGAATTATTTCTCTATCTTATTTATTTGTACTTGCAAATATACTTTATAAAAATACTGAAGACGCCATAACATCTTTACCTGTATAGCACATTCCATTCCATAGGAACATGTAGCATTTGATTCACTATCTTGCAGTTCTCCATAATGTAAAATAGGTCTGCTTACATGGAGACACTGGGCCATATACTGTACTGGAGGAATATTCAAATCAAAGTTGAGTCTATCTTATTAACCACTTGAACTCTATTTATATATGGTCTTGGAACTTAAATTCTAGTATAAACAAAACAAAGCAAAACAAAATATCTAATATGAGTTTTTTTTAAAGTCTCCAATCCACATATAATGAAAACATATAGCAATCTGAATATTTTACTTTAAACAGTTGAAATTTTTTTGATAATGTTGTTTTATTTAAATTAGTATTTAATAAATGTTGAATTTCTTCATTTAATTTTTGCTAATTTATGATCTTAAAATGAGTACCTTTTTACAAAGCTAATAGTATTATTACTCTACTTTCTACTAAACTAATAATCACTTAATATATAAGGAAGAAAATCAATTATTTAATGAGCATTTATTATTTGCCAAGTCTTAGGTGCAGTTTTGCATACAAAAGGTAGCTGTCATATCGTTTCTATGGACAGTAAGGACAAACTACTTGATCTGAGTAAAAGTATTATGCATAAAAATTTTGGAGCTATTGGTATTAAGATAAGTCTGGACTATAAAATGGCTCAAAACTAGGCTATAGGTAAAAATCTACTCTTGGATAAAGGAATTTTTAAACAGGGAGATAATGTAATTTAAAATCATATTTGGAATATTAATCTTCAAGTAGAATGTAAAATAGATCCTGATGAAAATAGATCCTGAATCCATTCAACATTTTAGCAACATTGAGTTATAAGAAATCTTTCCTACATGTTTCATTCCTGGATACATATATACACACAAATTTTATATACAAACATATGCATACATATACATGTATATGTACATATACATGTCAGTCATTTTTCAGTTGTGTATGACTTTTTGTGGCTCCATTCCAAGTTTTCTTGGCAAAAATACTGAAGTGGTTTCTCATTTTCTTCTCTAGCTGGAAATTGAGCAAAGAGATTAAATGTCTTTTCAGGAGTCACACAGATGGTATCTGCAGCCAGATTTGAATTCAGAAAGATAAGTCTTTCTGATTGGAGGACCAACACTCTATCACTTGTGTCAACCAGCTGTCCTATATACAAATCTACTTATATACAAGTACAGACATACACCCACACACCCATATATATATATATATATATATATATATATATATATTATATATATATATATATATATATATATATGTATATTATATATATATACACAAATACAAATACATACATATGTGTGTATATATATATATATTTATTTAATTATGATGATCTTGTCTGTCTTATTTCTCCTAGTCAAGCAGTGTTCTATTTGTCTATCAAAAGATATTGCCTGTATTTTAAAAGTACATTATATCTTATAAGTAACATCTTTGCAAAAAGAAGAAAAAAAGAAAAATAAAGTGTATCTGAGGAAATTTGAAGAAAAATATATAGAACAGGAAATTTATATGTCAATGAATTTTATTTTACCTGGTTATGATTCTAAATTGTCATTGTAAGCAATCATCCTAACAACCCCAGGTAATTCAATTTGAGATAAAATAGATCCAATAAGCTTGTCTGTTCTGAATAGCTTAGTACATGTTTCAGTTGGTTGTATCCAATATAGAGCTCTATTATCCATACTGAGAGACTAGATTTTGAAACCTGAAAAAAGGTAATGTATGTTATGTTATCGATTAATTGTTAATTCCTTGTTGGTGATTTTTTTTTTTTGGGGGGGGGGGATTGTTGGATATTGTAATGGGCCAGAACTCTGGAGAAATGTACTTGAAACAAGGATTCTTACAACGAGATGTTAACTCAGTGGAATTGATAAGATAATAATTATCTAGTTTCTCTTGGTGATTAATAGTTCTCTAGTTCAGTATGATTGATTTAATTTTACACAAATAATGGTTTCCTAGTGATATAATGACTGCCTTATACTCACTATGATGAATTGATTTAATTGTAATAGATATATAAACTGGGGACAAACTCAGCTGTGATGACCATGCTAGCACTCAGGACACCCCAGAATCAGCTGGAGTCAGGATAAGCAAAAGTCCTTGTTCTTTACTCTTGGTCTTTAGAGGTAGAAGTGAAGGGGATGGAAGAGAATCTCCGCGACTGCCTTTTCCCTCGTCTATTGCCAAAATGTGACTCTGGCTAGTCTTACTTCACCCTTTAGTCCCTCCTACAATCCTCTGTATACATCAAACATTGAGCCAGCACAGGATAGTGGAAAGGACCATTTTCCAAGCATATGTGCATAGAATATCGTCCAACCGGTAGTTAGCCTTACGTGCTTGGCAGTTCTGATCTCAGTATATCGACTCAATAGTTTCAGCCCTCTACACTCAGCCACAGAGCAGAAGACTTGACCAGCATCATGGTGGTTCTTCTGCTTTCATCACTTTTCCAAGCTAGTCTAGACACTATATTTTAATCCACCCTGGTGTGGGGGCTCTAGAAAGCAGGATATTACATTTGGATATGCAGACTGATGACTGGCTGGCTGGCTGACTGCTGATTGCTGAAACAGACTGGGAGATGAAGGAGACAATAAAGATTTTGGACTTTATCCCTGACTATTCTCATGGTGATTATTCTGCTAAGAGCAAGGCTGGTCTGAAGGCCCTCCAGAAAGCTAATCATAACATTACAGTATATAATAAACATAGTATGCAAATGCTAAAGAACAAAGGGATATTGCTAAAAGAAATTAATTCTTAGATTATGGGACACTCTCCTCAATAAATCAATAGATATTTGTGAAGTACTTACTATGTACTGGGCATTGTATTAATCACTGGAAACAAAGACAAAAAAAAAAAAAAAAAAGAAAAGAAAAGAAGTTCCAGTACTCAAGGATCTAACCATCATATAATAAGGAAGACAGCAGATACACATTTAAGCATGTACCAAATATATACAAAATAAATAGAAGGTAATTTGGAGAAGAGTACAGCTGGGTAGTACAGTAGAGGGAACACTGGTCCTGAAGTCAGAAAGACCTATCAAATCTGGCCTTAGATATTTACAAGCTGTATGACCCAGAAAAAGTTAGTTAACTTTGTTTTCCTCACTTTTCTCATCAATAAGTTGGAGAAGAGAATGGGAACCCACTCCACTATCTTTACCAAGAAAAAACATATGGGGTCACAAGAGTTAGATATGACTGAATAATAACAATTTGGAGAAATGGATATACTAAAAGCTGGAGGGATCAGGAAAACCCTTATACAATGCATAAGAAATTATAGAGAAAGCCAAGAACTATCAAACCTTTGAGTGTATTTTTCTGATTTATAAAATTCTTCTAGATGTCAACTTTCACTCTACAATTTTCATTTTTCCTATGCTCTTTTAGGTCTTCTAAATACACTAGAGGAAAATCCTTGATTAGTGGTTAAAATGGTCTAATCTATTTTTTCATAAGGTCATTAGCAGGCTGGAGTATCTCCAAGCAGTTTTAATTTTTTAAATTATTTATACCAAATCTGCAAATCAGCAATATTGCTTATTTGAGAATAATCTATCAAGCAGTGAGAGACTGATCCAATGTGACTCAGTGCTGGACTCAGTATCAGGAAGATCTCAGTTCAAATTATGCCATACCACTTAAACATGCCACCCTCAGTTTCCTCATCTATAAAATGGGAATAGTGGTAGCACTTATTTTCCAGCCTTGATGTGAGAATTATAGAAATATATGCATATGACAAACTGCAAATCTTTGTGGGTTTGTTGTTATTGTTATTGGGTTTTTTTTTTTTTTTTTGTTTTGTTTTGTTTTGTTTTGTTTTTGCTTTTTTTACTTTTGTTTTGTTTTCTCCAAATAAAGCAAAAACTCTCTTAATACTTCTCTCCTACTAAGGTTGGGCATGGAGTGGGAGAAGTTTACATGTTTAATCAAAATTGATTAGCATGTAAATATCTTAAGAACAAAGACTTTATCTATTTTGGTCTTCTCATCTCAAGTATCTATGGCTGAAATCTATATTTGTGATACATGTAAATGCCTTTTCTTAGATCACAGAATTAGGAATTTTAGAACAGGAAATCAAGCAGAAATCACACACAAATGCTTTTATTTTATGGAGGAAATTTTGATGAAGATAAGTGACTTACTCAAAGTTACAGTTGGTGACTAAGTATTAGATGACATATTTTCTAATTCTTAGTCATGTATTTTTTCCATTATGTGAAATTTCTTATTGGTTTTCTGGAAGTCTCTGTACCAGTCTTCATTTCAGCAGATTAACTAATCACCCCAAGAATAGCCAGGTGTTTCCAATGTCCAAATTCTTTATTGTCTCCTTGCCTGGAGCCCAACTAGCTTTCTTGAAGACCTTCTGGAGTCTTGGTTTCAGTGAAGAAGAGAAAGAGAAGAGCCTGCCACCACCGTGGTGTGAGATGGAGTGAATGAAGATCTAATAGGGGAAGACAACATGCTAAAAATGTATACAAAGCAAATCACATGCATAGGAAGAATTAACAGAAGGAAGTCACTGGAATTAAGAAGAGTTGAGGAAGGCTTTTTGTAGGAAATAGAATATTAGTTTGTACTTAAAGAGGGAGAACATTCTTGGTACCTAAAAGAGGGAAAGCATTCCAGATATGGGGGAAAGTCAGAGAGAGTGTCCAGAGCTGAGAAGCAAAATGTATGATAGCCAGGAGGTTAGTGTCATTAAATCAAAAAATATATGTCAGGGAAAAAAGTGTAAAAAGATTGGAAAGGTAATAGAGGGCTAGATTTTGAAGGACTTTGAATGCCAAATAGAAGCACTGGAGTTAATAGTATGTGAGCATTTGTATATGTGCATCTATGCAAGTATGTGTAAGTATGTGTGTATGAGACATGATCAGACTTGTGTTTAAAAAAAAAAAAACTTTAGTGGCTGAATGGAGAATGGATTGAAGTGAAAAAGATTTGACATAGGCAGGCCCATAAGCAGTCTATTGCAATAATCATGTAATGAGATGATAAGGTCCTACACTAGATGTATTCAAGAGATGTTGGAAATGTGAAATTGATAGGAATGAGCAATAGCTTTGATATCGGGGTAAAGGAAGGGAAGATTGAGTAAAAGATAGGGAGGAAACCAGGATCATTCCTAGGTTGCAAGTTAAAGGGGGAAAAAGTATGAGTTCTGTTTTTTACCTATTTAGTTTAAGATGGTACTGGATATCCAGTTCAAGAAGGTTGGATTAGATGTCTTCATGTCTCTTGTAGCTCTAAATATGTCATGTTGTAATTCTATAACTTAAAAGTTTATAATGCTATGTAGAAAGAGTAAACTAATTCTAGATATCAGATTAGTACTAACAGATGGAAGTAACAAGTAAGTAGAATTCAGCTAAACACAAGGAAGAGTTTTCTAAAAAAAAATATACTAAAATGTGTAATCCCCTTCTCCCATCATATGGCTTTCTGGCTGATTGGTCATGTCTGGGTACTGGACTTCTAGGCACTCTCTGGGTGCACCATTGGCTGCCATCATGCCCCAAGTGTTTTTTGCCTTGGGCCCTGGGGCTGGGCCCCTCATCCTGTTTCCCTGAATTCCCTACATTCTGAGGCCCAATGGAATCCTCTGTTGCATTTTGGACATGGGGTATTGGGTCTTGTTCTCCCACCCTGTTTTCCCATTCTATCTCTATACCAACATTGAACTTTCAGATGTCCTACTTTTCCACACTGAAAGCATCTACGAGTCTCTCTAGAAATCCCTTGCCAGGAGGGACTCTGTCTTCCCATGTTTGGATTTTGGGAAGTCTACATCATAGCCTGGCTATAAAAGGCACCTGTGCCCACTGTGGCACAGCATCTTATGAGCTCCTCTAAAGGAGCATCCTTGTGCAGTCCTAGTATAATTCTTCTGCAAACCTCATTAGCATTTTCCTTAGCAAGTTGCCTTATCAAAATGTCTGTTATTGCATTTTCTCCTTTTGTTTTTGTGATAGCTGTCTGCAAACATCCCACAAAGTCAGCAAAGGGTTCATTTGGCCCTTGCGTTATTTTTGTGAAGGCCCCACCCTTTTCATCTTTATTGTGGAGAGAAGCCCACGCCTTGATAGCATTAGCAGCAATTTGCTGATATGCTGCTACAGAATAATTCATTTGTACTGCGATATTTGCATAAGGACCTACACCTGTTAGTAGGTCACAGACTGATGTGCTAAGTAGTGAGCGTCCCCATCCAGAAAAGTCTAGATGACAATCTGTCAAAGATGTTGTAGAAGAATTTTCTGTATTGCAAACTTTTTTGGACTAGTGCTTCATGGAAGTCCCCTTTGAAATTAAAATTTTATTAAGTAATAAATACAATTGAAGAAGTACTAATTTGAAGTCAGAGGAAAATAAGTTTGAATCTTGCCTTTGATGTGTACTACCTATATGAAATTGGACAAATTGCTTCACCTTCCTGGACCTCACTTTCCTCGACTCTAAAATAAGAGGTTTGAGGTCCTTTCTAGCTGGAGATCTATGATCCTATTATTTTAATGGAAGAAGAAAAGAAAAGATGTTCTGGTTTCACTATCAGTGATGGATTGCTGTGAGATAAAAGGGAATTTGTCTACTTCAAATCTGAAGTTTTTTTTTTCTTTTTCAAGAAATTATAGTACCTCTATTTCCTATAGAATTCATAATTTTCCAACACTGACAGACATTTAAATCAGAAGACCATATCTCTTGATTCTGAGTAATGAAAAAGAGTTTTACATCTTTATAGTTTGTAGTATCAACAACTACAGGTCCTTCTAATTGAAGATCATTCAAAGTGCAGTTGCAATTTCTTTCTTCAAAGTAGGTGTTGCTTTCTGATTGAGAATTCAGTAGTATCTTAGCTTTGTTCTTTAATAAATCATAAGCAACCAATGCCCTAGAATGCAATGATTTCTGAGTCCAAAATAAGATGCTAGAAGAAAAAAAAAATAAAGATACATGAAATAAATACATTTAAGAATAAAAATAGAAAGAGATTTCATTAAGATAATTTAGTTTTATACATAGAAAATTCACTTGATTGTGAAAGTCCTATTGGTGACACCATAGAAAATTAATTATGTTTGAATGTTTAACATAATTAATCTGTCAATGAAATATATATTATATGAGTATATATAATATATATTTCATTTCTATATATTATATATAGTTTTTATGCATATATATGTAGGTAAACATATGTTGTCATTGAATATAGTTGCACGACCACAGGAATTATAATTGGATCCATGATATGATTAAATCTTTACATGAGTCATTATAATAGGGTTCTATTTTATAAATACTTTATTCTCCTTACTATTTAAAATTAGCCAGCATTCTAGTTGAGACTCATATCACTTTTTAATTAGATTATACTTTAAATCTCATCCCTCTATAATATATATTTTCCTAAAACACCCATTGGGCCATGTCACTTGTCTACTCAAAATGTTCTATCTATGTATGTCTCTTGTCTCTTTCACTTTCTCTCTTTCCCCTGTCTCTCTCTCTGGCTCTGGGCTCTGACTGATTCTGTCTCTCTCTGTCTCTGTCTTTCTCTGTCTCTCTCTCTGTCTCTCTTTTTGTCTCTGTCTCTGTCTCTGTCTCTCTCTCTGTATATATATATATATATATATATATATATATATATATATATATATGTTTCTCTGTCTCTCTCTGTGTCTCTTTCTCTGTCTTTGTCTCTCTGTCTCTGTCTCTCTCTTTTCCTCCTCCCCCTTCTTCCATCTCTCTTTTAAATTTTAGACAAATATTTAATCTTGTCCTCATAGTGATCCTGAGAGATAAACGATTACATAATGTTATTAGCTCCATTTATAGATTAGGAAAGAAAGTTAGGCAGATATTGTTATTCAGTCATTCATCTGTGTCTGACTTTTCATGAGTCCTTATGAGTTTTTCTCACAAAGGTACTAATGTAAATCCACCTCCAGTGGATTAAGGTAAATAGTACTTACATGACTTGCCCAAAGTTACATAACAAACAAATATCTAAAGTCAAATTTGAATTCAGGTCCTTCTGACTCCAGGCCCAGTTTTTTCATTCATTGCCTTCTAAGCAGAGATTAAGTGACTTTCCCCAAATCATTCAGCTAGGAAATGTCTGAAGCTACATTTGAATTCAAATAACCCTGATTCCAGTCCAAGAGCTTTATGCATTGTGCCACCTAGTTGTCCTAGACAGATATACAGCTGGTAAATTTGAATTTAGGTCTTCCTGACTTCAGGTACATTATCTTATTACCATTTTACCTGGCTAACCTTGCTCCAAAAGTCCTAATATCTTCCTAATGTCACTAAACTCCTTTGTTTAGTTGTAAAATTTAAAACACTAAATAATCTGGCCTGTGATTTCAAGCTTGTTATATATTACTTCTCTTCATCTATTCTCCATTATATCTATACTAGCCTATTTGTTGTTCTTCATATTCCATTTGTTATCTCCCTGGCTTTGATTAAGATATACCCATAACAGGAATATATTAACTCTTCACCTCTATCTTTTAGAATCATTAACTCCTTTCAAAGACCAATGCAAGTGGTCACATCTATAGAGATGAGACCTTTCCTAATTATCTAGAGCTAGTTGCTAGTTCCATGCTCCCTCATCCCCCCCTAAATTAATTATTATTTTTTATAAATATGCATTCTGTCATTGCTTCCACATATACTTCTTATTGCCTCCAAATAGAATATAAGCTCTTTGAGGAAAGGAACTGTTTCTGTGTTTATATCCTCAGATCCTATCCAAATGCCTAGAACACAGTAGCTGCCAGTCATGTATAAACATTTCTAAGTACTATTAAGCAAGGTTTGAAAATTCAAGGCAGAAAACAAAAATGAAAATGAGAAATAATCACTCTTTCCCCTGACACTCAAATTAAGAATGGGAAAGGCTCTATTACCATTCTTCTTAAATCATATGTTTATCTATCCAATGGACAGAATTCCTTCTTGGTTTTCTGTTTTGCTTAATTCTCAATGTGAAGAGAAAATCTTTCCTGAGAATGACCATGCTATCAAATGCCAAAGAAGGGTGACAGAGAAAGGAATGAACATGTCTTCTTTTCACTTTTACTTTCTATCTGAAACTTCAAAACTGCAAGATAATACTACTAAGTGATTAAAAAAAGGGGTCTATATAGATCTAGATCTAGATCTAGACCTATGAATCTATCTATCTATCTTATTTTCTTCTTTTTTTATCCCTGAAGCTCTCAGTGTGATTTGATTTAGATGGTGTGTTACTTTTGGATGTCTTATTTTGGACTCTTCTTTTTTTCTTTTTCTATTTACTTATCATCACTGAGTTCAATCAATTACGTTATTTTATTGCAATAGCATATGAATGTCAATTTTGTTCTTCATTGCAGTTGTCTTAGATCACTGTTTGCAGTTTTTGATCATTTAGTGATAAGTATAGTCAAATGATGACATTTTGAATAAGGTTGTGAAAATATGAGTATGGTCTTTGGAAAATGTTGTTACTTTAGTGAGTGTCAATATGTGATTATTTATATTATTTATATGGGATTACTCATCTATGGAGTAGACACTGAATTTTGAGATTTAAAAAAAAAGTTTGGGGGATTATGAAATAGTCTAAATTGGGATTAGAATAGGAACATCCATTATGATTGTGATCTCTGAATTATTGGTCTCAGATGATTGCTCTAATAAGCTTGACAAAATTGAAATAAAGGATAGTATCTGAAAAATAACTTAAAATGCTTTTTCAAAAGTAGAAATGTTGCAAGATTAATAACTCATGGGTAGCAATTGGAAACTATATTTCAGTATTCAACTATACAAGAAATTAAGTTAAATCGTTGGAACAACAGACTCATTTGTGAATGAAACAAATTCCATATTCTTCATACCAAAGCTGAAGACTCTACCTCTTCCTAGCCTAAGGACTAGATTCTCAAAGCCAGATATAGAAAGAAATCTGTGAGGAGGCCCAAAGAAAGTCTAAGGTATGAGAAACAGACATATTACACATGCATATTAGAATAAACTGAAACTTCTTAGCTGAATAGAAAAAAAAATCTATCTATCTATCTATCTATCTATCTATCTATCTATCTATTCTTACTGCCAGCAATGGTGGCACATCTTAGTTCATTGAACCAGAAATAAACTTCTCTGCTTTGATTGTCTGTGGATGACTGGCAAAAAGCCTATGGCTGAAGGACTGTGAGATATCTAACAAGCAAAGAAGTGAGATGATGATGTCAAAGGACTCAGGTGCCAGTCCCATGAAGACACTTTATTCTTGTGACAATGACAGAAATCGGAGATGTGCAATGAAGCAAAAAAACAGATTGTCACTGATTCTACATAGCAAGAAGCAATTGGTGCTACCTGAAGCATATTACTTTATGACTATGAAATTTTTATATAATAACTTTAGACATATGGATCAAGAAGAGATGCTACATCTAGCATGAAACAGATTTTCGTATGCAAGATTCCTGTAGATATCACCAAGAAATATGAGAAGTGCTCAATGCATACAAAAAAACTACTACCAAAATGTGTTGAATATTTGGAGAATATCAACACTAAAAAAAATTTTTGTAACTGTATTGACTTTCTATATTGGGAAGTAGATAAGAAGCACCTAAGTAGTAGTGAATGGTCACTTCAAAAGATGTGTAAACAAATAGCAATTCCTGGAATCATACAAGTTTGAAAAGTTTGTGGGAAAAATATTTCTGAACATGGACTTTCTGTCTGAATCCATTCAGAATATGATAAGAGACTCTGAAAGTAAATCTTTAAGGATTTTTTGCTTTTATCTGGAACCACCAAGTTTTGCTACTCTTAAGAGGATTCATAAGCTAAGTATTTGTTAGGTACACTGAAATCAGAACAAAAATCAAAGGTTAACCAAAATGTGAATTTCTTAGTACTTCTGTACAATTTTAATAGGGAATTGTGCCACTAGTATTATAGCTTATCTGTTGATGTTGGGGCATGAGTTATACTAACCTACTGACATGTTTTGGAGTATAAGGATAGAGAAACCAAAAACATTTAAAATCAGTGGTATGTTGGCTAAATGAGAAGGTAAAAAGAAGATTTAAACCTAACTGTATTCCTAGAGAAATACAGAAAAAAAGAATAAGAATGTGATAACTGTCTTTGATATGATATAACTTTGAATGTGATAACTTTAAACAAGATGACAATTTTGCTGAGAAATCTTATCATTCAGTGGATACATCAGTTTGTGAATCAACAGAAAGTTACTTCATACCAGTGGAGAGATTGGGCAACTTGCCTATTAAAAAAATTAGCTCCCTAGACTTTCAGCAGCTTGAAAAACCAGTCCACTACAATTACTTATTTCCAAAAGGTGAATTCTTTGTACTCCTTTCCAAATGAGGAAATTGATATATGCCCATCTTAATAGACTCTAAGATAAAGAGACATCCAGCCCATTATGCAAAAACTGACAGAGACAATTACTCAGAAACAAATATTTCAAGTGAACATGTTTCTGTGAACTGCAACTCCACAACAATTTCATACTTCATACATAGGGGCAAACTGCTCAGCAAGTGTTAAGAGTAAACCAATTTAAAATGTCCTAGAAGAAAAAACTAGAAATGTAGGCAGATGATAATACTGATGTTAAAAACGTAATTGCACATAACCAATGATGCATATGTTAATTATTTCTTCCTTAGTCAAATAGTCTTCTCATTCTGGAAGAACCTTCCACCTGAGAGGCTCCATTCTCTGAATGGCAAATTCCTCAGGGAATGTCCATTTTGAGGAAATCCCTAAGCTAGCTATGCTCACTCCTTTACTACCCTCCAGGGTCTACTTCCTCTGGATTTTTTCTCTTTGTTCTGACAGAGATACTTTCTTCCTTCCAGTACTCTCCTCACACTAATTCCTTTCAGTTTCTTTTTGTGTATTTTCTTCTTCCATTAGGATGTAAGTTCCTTGAGAACAGGTATTGTCTTTTTTATTAGAATCTATATTCCCAGCACGTAACATAATTCTTTCTGGCAAGTAGGTTAAGTGATCAATACATGCTTCTTGACTTCAATTACTGCATATATTTAGTGTGTGCCTCATTTATTATTTTTTCCATTTATGTTTATTTACTTTCGTTCTAATATCGTACCTGTATTGTATTTACATTAATCTAAATATATTTTGTTGTTTGCTTATTTGCATAAACTCTGTTATTTCTTCATATTTTGTTATGCCATAGGCCTGCTGATTCTATTATTTTTTTAATCTTTGTTCATTAATTCGCACATTTATTTTGTTCTATGGATATGTATTTATTGCTGTGACATGTGCATGTATTATTTCCTGCATGTAATTTAGACTTGCAGTTACTGAAACAGCCTGTCAAATGATGCTTTGTATTGTGCTATATCTACTGAATATATTGTCTATGTTCATTTGTTATGAATAACACCCTAAGGTGCCATTACCTGGGGTGCTAAGTAAATCCTCCATTTAATGTTAAGTGCCTATGTTTATTTTGCTAGTATGATTTATAACAGCAGATTTTAAATGTACTGCAACTAATTTTGGGAGGGACTTCAAAATACCAAAGTCCCCTCATAAACTTAGAGAAATTTATGGTCAGAATGGAAATGCCACAAGTTAGAGTAGAATCTCTTGGATTGTCTTTATGAGAATAAGTACTGAGTGGAACAGGAAAAGAGAGAACACTGAACTGAGATGGTCAAGCATGGGACTGGAAGAAAGATTCTGAAATGGGCACAACAGTGGTAGCTGTGAGGGCATGATAGCAAATAGGAATGGATGGTCCAGAAAGAGTTTTGAATCATTACTAAAACCAAAGCAGCGAGACAGCTAGAATTCTCCCTGTTCCCAGATCTTCCTTAAAATCTAGTAAGAAGGAGGTATTATTGGAATAAATTGTAGCTAATATCAGCAAAAAAACAGGAAATACTTAATTTATACCTAATACCTATGGATGAAAAATAATTACTTCTAAAATTCTCAAATTTTGTTATAAATTTTATTTTCATATAAGATTATGATCTTTCATACTTACCTTGTGACCCATGTTCCTTCCTAATTATAGATAGAATGCAGTGAAAGACTTATGATTCACATATTAAACAGAATGGAAGTATGAACCGCAGTCTAAAATACTACTGTTTTCTCCCTGCCACAGGGATCTTGACTCACAATCATGTGAGAAACATGTAGGCTTTAATGTTAGTTTTTTTTTTTTTAATAATAATCCTAATTTTCTTTCCAGTAATAGAAGAGCCATGTAGATATATCTTTAATTTTTTTCCCTTAACACAAAATTGTGAGTTGGTAGCCATACTCACTTGTTGAAAGAGAATACTCTCAATTTGAGAATGATGCTATCATCACCCTCCCCCAGCTCTTTTCTGCTTTAAGTCTGATCAGTAGAGAAAGTATGGTAACTAAGTGACACTTCTAAAAAAATTTTACTGTTCTCTTTCCAACAATAAGATGATTTAGATAATTTCCAATACTCTTTTGATGAAGAAAATGATCTACACCCAAAGACAGGACTCTGGGAACTGAGTGTGGATCACAACATAGTATTTTCACTCTTTCTGTTGTTGTTTGCTTGCATTTTGTTTTCTTTCTCATTTTTTCCCCTTCTTGATCTGATTTTTCTTGTACAACAAGATAATTGAATAAATATGGATACATATATTGTATTTAACATATATTTTAACACATTTAACATGTATTGAATTACTTGTCATCTAGAGGAGAGGGTGAGGGGAAGCAGGGGAAAATTTGAAATAAAAAGTTTTGCAAGAGTCAATGTTGAAAAATTACACATGTGTGTTTGTAAATAAAAAGCTTTAATTAAAAAAAATAAAAAGGTTTACTGCAGTTTATTTTCAAAGCAATTACACAATTTCATTAGTAAAATTATTTTCTTATTCTACTTATGAGAAGCACTAAATGCCACTGTCATTTTGACCTTAAAGAAAAGTTCAAAGATTTTTTTTTTAATTTTTCAACCTTTAAAAGATTATTTTAGCCTTTTTCTTTTTTTGAAAGGCAATTGGGGTTAAGTGACTTGCCCAGGGTCACACAGCTAATAAGTGTTAGGGTATCTAAGCCAAATTTGAACTCAGGTCCTCTTCACTCCAGGCTTGGTAGTTTATCCACTGGGCAGTCTAGCACTGCTGCAAAAGATTTGATTTTAGGCATATTATTGAATTAGTGGTTTATGTCCATTAGCCTTTTTCTATTTCCAGGCTTGTTTAATCTCCTGATGATTTTCCAGAGTTACTGCCTTCCATGTGCATTTCCATTAGTTTTCCTAAATTGAGTTTGGGCTTCTTTAGCATCTTGAATTTTTGAACAAATGCATCAAAAAGAAAATAAATGGATTGGTAGGCCCACTAAAAGGATAAAGTGAAAATTAGGGAAAAGTGGGCACTCACTCACATTTTAAAGGTAGAAGCCCAAGGAAAGAATGACAAATTCTCCTTTTCACTTTCATTTTCCATCTGAAATCTCTAACTCCTGCTAGAAAGCCTCACCAACTTAATACACATACAGCTACAACCCCCCAAGAAATATTTCAGACAGGTATTTTTTGTGACTATCTCAAACACATGTCCATACCAAACTTCTTGTTGTTTCAATTGTCTCAGCCATGTCTAACTCCTCATGACTTGGGATTTTCTTGACTAAGATATGGAGTAGATTGCATCATTTCTTTCACCAACTCATTTTATAGATGAATAAACTGAAGTAGCAGTGTTAAGTAATTTCCCAAAGTCACATAGCTGGTAAGTGTGTCTAGAGTTAAATTTGAACCTGATATCTTCCTGATTCCAAGTCCAAAACACTATTGGCTGACTCAGATTTTCTCTTATGTACACCAATTTTTTTCTTTAGAAATCTCAAATTTTGAACATCTTGTAATTGTTTTTAAATGTCATTTTGTTCCAAAATGGTAGAATGAAATAGGCTAAAATAAATTCTTATCATAGTAGTGCATATTTGTCAGTGTCTCTAAGAGTTTCTTTGAAACAGACATAAATGCAAAATATTGAGCTTATTTTATAAAGTTCAGAGACCTTAATTTAAGCAATTCATAGTTCTCTCTTTAAAAAAAAATAAAGAAAAACATTTTGGATAAATTTAATTTCAACTAGGAAAAAAAATAAATTGACTAGCTTCTGACATAAGAACATATCTTCTTGACAGTATTCAAAATGTAAATTTATAAATTGTCACTGGGTTATAAATAAAGCATATTTGTGTTTGGATTTTGTGAATCAGTTCACCAAAGCATAATCTCTTCTATATGAGTTGATAAAAATTGGGTTTTAAGTCAGAGATCTAGATTACAGAATTAAGTATTCCAAAGTATACTGAGTCTTTCAGTATAAAACAAATTCAGTATTCCAGGCAATGGCACACTGGCAACTGTTTTTGTTTTCAATTAAAATGCAGAGTTGCCCTTTTAAAATTGATTTTATATTTATTTTTCAATAAAAACACTTAGTCAGGGTTCAGCTAATTTCTAATATCAGCTCACCATGCAACCAGGCAATTTTCTTAGGATGTCTACAATTTCCAGGACAATCTTTACTGAAAATATAAGAATGTATATTCTTTTTTGCTCATGCATGTTCAAACTTTACTATTACAATATTTTTTGAGAAAACAAGACATTACTTAATATTATTAGTGGTGGAGACTACCTAGGAACTATTCTGACTTTTTGATTGCCAGTGGGCCTGTTTTAACTCTAGCTTGTAATGTGCTAATTTTGAAGAGCACAGGAATGGTTAATGAGAGGAAGAATCTTTTAATAAAGAAGACAAATCTGTCTTATACACGAACAAAGAAATACCCTGGATAGATGAAAGCAATGCTTTACAAATCCCTCAAGAACATTATTTAAGATCTTTTCATTTGCCCCCCAATCCCTAACTATGGGGTCATTGACTTGTATTTAAAGAACCAAAATCCAATAGCAATATATTATATTTTTTTCTCCTGTTTGGTAGGAGGCTGAACAACTTATGTCATTCCTATATTTTGAAGCTGATATCCAAACCAAATTTATTACGTTCTGTCCTTAGTTATGTTGCATTACCATATTCAGTATTAAAAACAAGTTTAAATCACCTGTCAATTCTACAAATGATTTTGACTTTAGATTTAATCAAAAGAGCATCATAAAATTTTCATAGTGGTTTCTCTTCTGGGTAGCATGAAATGAGTAGGATGAGGACAAAGGTAGATTGGTGAACCTTCTGAACTTTTGTACCTTCTGAATATATGCATAAATCTTTCTCATATTTCCTAGGCAATGACCTATCAGTTCTTTATTCCTCATATAGTGGAATATTAGGGCATGTTTCTCTTTCCATTATGTGTTTTAAAATTCTGATGTCCTGTGTTAGGAAATTTTACTTTCATTCTAGTATACAAACCATTTCCTTTATTATTTATTTATTGGATACATCTCCAAATGTGTGTGGTATGGTATATCCAAAAGAAAAGTAAAATATTCCTCTCTAAGTTGAATCTTCTTATAAACTTTGCTATTTTCATGAAGGATAAACACAATTTGAGTTGCATAGGTTTGTAACTCTAAAATTATTTTTAATTCAAGGGCAGATAGGTGACAGTGGATAGAATGGTAAGTTTAGAATCAGGAAAACCTTAGTTCAATTATGGTTACAAACATTTAGTAGAAGTGTGCTGCTGGCAAGTAAACAAAAGAAACACAAGCAATCACCAATCATATGAGAATTATTCCTCATCAATAAGTAAGAACATAAATGCAAATTTTTTTAAATGAAGGCATATCTCATGCCTGTTTTGAAGATGTCAAAACGGAGAATGAAACTGGTAGAGGGAATGTGGGAAAACAGGCATCATAATCAACTATTGGTGAAGCTTTGAATTGGTCCTACCATGCTGGAAAGTAATTCGGAACTATGATTGTCCAAAGCCATTATATCTGTGCATAGGATTTGATTCAATGATACCAGAACAAAGAGGTCAAAGACAGAGGGAACATACATATATGTACAAAAAATTAAGAATTAAACAAACAAAAATACTACATGATAAATAGCAATTTTTTTTTGTTTGGGATGGATAAGTAACTAATAGCATATAATTGTAATGAGATATTATTGTGCCATAAGAAATGATAAAAAATGATGGATTCAGAGAAAATTTAGAATATTTATTTGAACTAAAACAATATGGCATGACCTGAATCTGGATAACAGCCTGAATCATTAATACAATAATGTAAATGAAAACAATTTTGAAAAAATAAAGAATTCAAATCAAAGTAATGACTATAATATAATATATTATATAATATAATATATAATAATGATTATAAGACATAATAAAATATGCTTCTTATCATCAGGGGACATATCTATTTTCAAACATGATTAATAAGTGACTTCTATTTATAAGAGATCTTTTATGGGAAAAAGAGAAGAGATAGCTGATGTTAATGATATAAAAATGGAAGAAAATATTATTGTAACATTAAAATAGGAGAGGAAAAAGAAATTCAGAAGGGGATATACAAAAAAGATCAATTTAGTCACTATTCTCTTAAATCTAATATAATACACTTTAAATGAACTGTGTAATCTGAGTTCATTTTTTCTAATACAATTTTTTAGTCATCTAAATATTCAACATTGGTGATGCATGTATGTATGTGTGTGTGTGTGTGTATAATATGAAAATATATTTTAAAATGAGAAGCTAAGTAACTCTATTGCTTTAAAATAAAATATAAAATTTTAACCTAGGATATTTAATATAATAATAATAATAACACAAGCTATGATATTATTACAGTTATTATTTTGAAGGAATATTCCCTATTCCTGAGAAAGTTCACTCTGTCCTTTAGTTGACTTCTCAAGGAAAGTTCACTTTGTCCTTTAATTGACTTCTCAAGGAAAGTTCACTTTGACTTCTCAAGAAATATATCATGTATGCATTGGCTATTTATCTATGTTGCAGGAACTAGCCCCTCCTAAAACTCAAGGACAGTACTTGGGAGAAATGGCTAATCTCCCATGTATATCATTTATTAATTACAACCTTGCAGCCCCTCATGGTTATCTCCTTGATGAGCTAATACATCTGTATTCCCATGGCCAATAGCCAAGAAGATGAGCCAAAGCCCAAGGCCCCTGGTCCATCTATAGCCTAAATCCTTGGCCCAAAGCTTTCTTTGTCTGGAACCCCATAACTTGCTTGGAATTGTTCCCAGTTAGGGACTCATAGGCTGAACATGGGACTTCCCAGCCACAGTGAATCAAAGTCGGTGCTTCCCTGAATTGGTGATGTTTTTTCTATCTTTTTCTTTATTCTGATTATTATATTAATAATTGTAGTGTGTTTAATTATTATCCTTATATGCTGGTGTTGTTATTGCAAAAAGGTCTATTATTCTTTGCTGCTTTTAGATATTATTACAGTTCTTTTATATTTGGCTTCTAAAACACATGCATCATTTGTGACAGCTAATTTGAACTTTAAAATCTTACAACATATGTGTCAGGTACTGTGCCAAGTATTTTACAAATATTATCACATTTGATATTTTCAATGATCCTGGAGGTAGGTAATATTATAAATTTCATTTGATCATTGAAGACATTAAGGCAAATGAAGAGTAAGTAACCTATTCTAAAGTTAGTTAGTAAGTTCAAATACAGAGTTTTCTCAACAACAGGCCCAGTATTCTATCTACTGTTGCCACCTATATCCCTATACATAATCTGGTTCTGAATTATCCTTTACAATATAATTTTAGATTTTGTCATCATCAAGAAATGTGAATGTCACCGAAACAAGGATTCTGGCTATTCAATGAACTCTATATTTTGTTTTCTGTGCACATATTTATATAATATCCCCCCTCCCCCCTCCTGGTCCTATTCTGACTAATGCTTTTTTCCTGCCTTTCCTTATTATTTCTTCAAAGCAGTTTCAGGTGTTAGCACCTATTTTTGTTTGTCCTTGATGCCTGAAAGTATTAGTGTTCTCACTCTTTAGAAGTATTTTAGAGCACTTTGCTTGATTCAGCCTTAATTTCCTTCATTCCATTTCTTGTGTTTTACATGTATGTACATATTTCATCTTCTCATTAAACTGTAAGCTTCTTGAAGGCAGGAAGTACTCTTTTTTTTTCATTTTTAAAAATCTTCTGTGTTTTTATAATATCTTGCTTATATAAAATATTTAATAAATATTCCTTAAACATTTTTATCTTTAACATGGAACATTGGACCATAAATACATTAAATGGGTACTTAATACATATTTATTGAAATGAAATGAAAATGGATTATATTAATCCAGAGATTTGTTCTTATATGGTGAACACCCAAATATATAAAAGAAAAAATAATATTTAACCTAAGTCCCTAACTTGCCACAGGTATGCTTGCAATGAACTGTTTTTATAATTCAAATCCTGGACAATTCTTTTCATTATTCAGCTTTAGCTATACCAAGACAAAAGCTAAATTACTCAAGAAATTGTTTCATTCATGAATAAAGACAAAATTCTTCTCTATGAAGTAATAAAAAATATGGTACTAGTCCTACTTTCAGTGATTTTAAAACAGGTCTACTGTTGAAAGCCTGCCAACACTCTTACCTGTTCCTGTTCAATGGAAAACTGATACACCAGTGTGGATAGAACAGTGGCCCTTAACAAGTGGTAAGATTTAGGCCTTATTAGATATAGTACAGGAGTAACTTGACCAAGGAACTTATAATCTTCTCTAAGTCCTTGGAATTCTTCTATATTTTTGGTAAAAAAAAAAAAATCTGAAAAATGGAGAATTTTCCTCCAAGTAAAGGAATAGATGGAAACTATGAGAACTCTTCAACCTGGACTTCCATCTCCTACTCATTTGCCTAGAGAATGGTCTCTTTGGGTTATAGACATTAAGGATTATTTCTATTCTAACCCTCTAGATAAGGAGGACACGAAAAAGTTTGCTTTTTCAGTGCCTAGCATTAATTTAGTTGAGCCTTATAAAAATTATGAATGGACAGTTTTGCTACAAAGAATGAAAAATAGCCCTACTGTGTGTCAAATGTATGTTGTTGCTGCTCTTACTCCAGTAAGAAAATCATTTCCAAAAGTTGTGTTGTTACATTAATGGATGATATCTTGGGGTGGGCACCTGAGGAGCAAATGTTAGAAGCATGTTTACAAAAAGACCATAGAAACACTAAGGAATTACAGTTGCATATACCTCCAGAAAAAAAATTCAAAGACATGCTCCTTTTCAATATTTAGGATATGAAGTATATCTTAAGGAGCTTACAGTACAAAAGTTTTCTTTAAGAACAGAGAAGTTGAACACCTTAAATGATTTCCAAAAATTAATAGAAGATATTCAATGAATGTGTCCAGTGTTAGGCTTAACTACCTATTAATTACAACCATTATATGACATTTTAAGGGGAGACACTGCTTTAAACTCACCATGCCAGCTTAAAAAAGAAGCTCAAGAGGCTTTGAGAGAAGTTGAACTGGCTTTATCCAATGTGGTTGAAAGAGTTACTCAAAAACCCTTGGAAATATCAGTTTTTTGCTACAAAAGAGGCACCCACAGCAATCTTTCATCAAGGAGACAGTGTGATAAAGTGGGTGAACTTCTGAGCACAACCAGACCAAAGCTTTACTCCTTACCCAGTGCTTATGGCTAGAATTTTATTAAAGGCCATTAAATGAGCAGTACAATTATTTGGGCTAAGACTTGACAAGATAAATACCTTTTATACCAATGCACAAATTAATGTATGCTATAAAATCATCCCAGAGTGGTATTTATTGGCTCCAAATTTTACACATGGATCCCCATCAAAGATAACCCAACTATTACATATTTGGTGATGGATTTTTGAAGAAAAGGTTTCTAAGGTTCCTCTTAAAGGACCCACTATCTTTACAGATGCATCCAAACATAATATTTGTGCTGTATACTCTCATGACTTAACTATAAAGAGAGTAAACAGAACTTCTTTTCAGTCACTTAGCAGAATGAATTGTATGCTATCATGCTAGCTCTTACTTATTATCCAGGAGATATAAATATAATATCAGATTCAGCCTATTAAGTAGGTGTAGTACAAAGAATTGACGCAGCCCAAATAAAATTTGTAGCTTCCAATATATATATCCATTCTTTAAGGAACTTTAAGGAACTATAAGGAACTTGAGCAAGTGAGAAACCAATCATGTAAGATTTATATCTTTCATGTCCACTCTCAAAGTGGACTTCCAGATCCTATTTTTGATGGTAATTCAAAGGCAGATAGCCTTCTCACCATGAGTAGGAGATGGAGGTCCAGGTTGAAGAGTTCCCATAGTTTCCATCTATTCATTTACTTGGAGGAAAATTCTCCATTTTTCAGATTTTTTTTTTTTTTTTTTTTTTTTTACCAAAAATATAGAAGAATTCCAAGGACTTAGAGAAGATTATAAGTTCCTTGGTCAAGTTACTCCTGTACTATATCTAATAAGGCCTAAATCTTACCACTTGTTAAGGGCCACTGTTCTATCCACACTGGTGGTAGTTTTCCATTGAACAGGAACAGGTAAGAGTGTTGGCAGGCTTTCAACAGTAGACCTGTTTTAAAATCACTGAAAGTAGGACTAGTACCATATTTTTTTATTACTTCATAGAGAAGAATTTTGTCTTTATTCATGAATGAAACAATTTCTTGAGTAATTTAGCTTTTGTCTTGGTATAGCTAAAGCTGAATAATGAAAAGAATTGTCCAAGATTTGAATTATAAAAACAGTTCATTGCAAGCATACCTGTGGCAAGTTAGGGACTTAGGTTAAATATTATTTTTTCTTTTATATATTTGGGTGTTCACCATATCAGAACAAATCTCTGGATTAATATAATCCATTTTCATTTCATTTCAATAAATATGTATTAAGTACCCATTTAATGTATTTATGGTCCAATGTTCCATATTAAAGATAAAAATGTTTAAGGAATATTTATTAAATATTTTATATAAGCAAGATATTATGAAAACACAGAAGATTTTTAAAAATGAAAAAAAAGTACTTCCTGCCTTCAAGAAGCTTACAGTTTAATGAGAAGATGAAATATGTACATACATGTAAAACACAAGAAATGGAATGAAGGAAATTAAGGCTGAATCAAGCAAAGTGCTCTAAAATACTTCTAAAGAGTGAGAACACTAATACTTTCAGGCATCAAGGACAAACAAAAATAGGTGCTAACACCTGAAACTGCTTTGAAGAAATAATAAAGAAAGGCAGGAATCATTGGATTCTCTGAGACATGTTAAGATTGTTGCAGGACTTGAAAACTGTCAGGAATCCTTAGATTCCCTAACACATGAAGTGATGGACAATAGGTTGGTTTTGGACAATCTCTTGGCTGCTGAAGGAGGTGTGTATGTGATTGTTATTTATATACCCTACTTCTAGGACTTATGGACATGTATATTCATATCATTTGTTATATCACTACTTGCATGTATAATTCATATTTATTACACCATATTGAGCCTGTGCCAACTGTGGGTAGAGCCATCACTACTAGTCTGTGTTATATTACTTTATGTTTGTGTAATACCTCCCATGCTGATGAATTTATGTATATATGTTTCAAGTGAAATCCTTCAGAAACCCACTAATAAAATCTGTTTTCCCCATTTCCCTTTGGTGTTTTCACTTCCTGAGATGTCAGGGTGTTAAGAGTTCAAATGTTGGAGTTTGTTCTCAGAGGACAGCCGGTTTAGAGGCTTAGAGCCCTTCGGATGTCTCCAAATCCAAAGGTTCTGTCCTTCAGCCTCTGCCTCTGCCTTCTTCTGCCTCCAACAGAGATGGAAGATCTCTCTTATCTCCTTCTGGGGGGCCCAGCCACCAATTTGCCGCGGAGAGAGGGCTTCTGGCGTAGCTCCACTGAAGTCCGTCAAAAGTGTTCTCTGCAGCAGAGTCGTTTCTCTCGAGTCTAGCGCGATCAGCCAGCCAAGAGGAAAAAGTGTATTCTGGAATGGCTGTCTCGCCTTATATCTGAACCTTCTGAGAGAATGGGATTATGGGTTTTCTCCCATAGTGCTCTCTGGCCCAAAGAGCTTTAAGGTGTGGACTTTGAGTAAAGGTGGGAACACAAGCCTTGTCTTGATTAGTTCTACTTAGTACCTTGTTTCAGGTTCTGGCCAAAACAACTTGTAAGATTAGATCAACTCTAATTACTTAGCAGTTAGTAAGGATTCCAACATCTCCCCCTTTCTTTTGTTTTAAAACATAGGGGGTTTCTGAGGGGGTACACATAAATCCATCAATATGGGCCAGAACTTTGTAACAGATATACATGGTATACATAAATCCATCAATATGGGAGGCATTATACATAATTTACATGAGCACATAGCAATATAACACAGGCTAGTAGTAATGTAACAAATAACAAGAATCAATCTGAAAATTTACACATGTCCATAAGTCCTAGAAACAGTCCAATAGGATTCCATTGTCCATTAGTTCATGTGCCAGGAATCTAATAATTCTTATGAGCACAATCAGCAACAGAACCACCCGATATTTCTTGGGTCTTCTCCTTTGTTTCAAGGGTCTGCTCCATCTTTCTGCGATGGACAAGGCGAATGCGGCTCGTAGGCACCCATCTGATTCCTTCTCCACCTGTAGAGATGCAAGCAAATCCTCTCCCCCAAGCAGTTAGTCTATCTGGTCCCTTCCATTCACCACTTTCTGGGTCTCTCCACATCACCTGGCGATTATCTAAAGATAGTGGAGCTGCTCGCACTGGACACTGCTCTTCTGGTGGGTTATAAAACCTGTCTGCTGGAGCCAGTGCATCTTTATCAAAGATTAAAAAATTAATGGTATAGAGAACTAAATTTAGAAGTTCTCTAGGGTTACCCGTGGCTCCTCCTTTCTTTTGTTTTTGGAGGAGTGTCTTAATGTCTCTGTTTCTTCTTTCTACTATTGCTTGACCTTGAGGATTGAAGGGTATGCCAGTAGTGTGTAGAATCTTATATTGTGCACAAAAGTGTTCAAAATGTTTGGAGGTATATGCCGGTCCATTATCTGTTTTTATTTCTTGTGGCACACCCATAATTGCGAATGCTTGAATGAGGAATTCAGTGACCACTCGGGCTGTCTCTTTTGCTGCTGGTATGGCAAAAGTGAATCCTGAAAAGGTGTCTACCACAACGTGGATAAAAGACAGACGACCAAAAGATTTATAATGAGTCACATCCATTTGCCAGATTTCATTGGGTCTCAAACCACGAGGGTTCTTCCCTGGAGGCAGTGTAGGAGCGTGGAAGGGAAGGCAAGCTGTACAGCTTTTCACTATGCTCCTAGCTTCTTCTTTTGTAATCCCAAACTGTAAACGCAAAGCTCGAGCAGCCTGATGGTATTTAGAATGGGATTCCTGGGCCTCCTGAAATAAAGGCGTACTGGCCAACATAGTTAAAAGGCTATCTGCCTTTGAATTTCCATCAAAAATAGGACCTGGAAGTCCACTATGTGAATGGACATGCAGGATATAAATCTTTCCTGGATGCTTTCTCACTTGCTCTTGAAGTTCCTTAAAGAGCTGATATATATTAGAAGCTGCAAATTTTATTTGGGCTGTGGCAATTCTTTGTACCACACCTACTGAATAGGCTGAATCAGATATTATATTTATGTCGCCTGGGTAATAAGTGAGAGCTAGCATGATCGCATATAATTCGTTCTGCTGAGTGGACTGAAAAGGAGTTCTGACTACTCTTTTTACGGTTAGATCATGAGAGTATACAGCACAAATATTTTGTTTGGCTGCGTCTGTAAAGATGGTTGGTCCTTCAAGAGGAACCTTAGAAACCTTCTCCTCAAAAATCCATTGCCAATTATGCAGTAGTCTGGTTATCTTTAATGGAGATCCATGTGCAAAATTTGGAGCCATGGCCAATAAAATCTGCCACTCTGGGATGGTTTCACAGCATACATTAATTTGTGCATTTGTATAGAAGGTATATATCTTGTCAGGTCTTGTCCCAGATAATTGTACTGCTCGCTTAATGGCCTTTAATAGAATTCTAGCCACAAGCACTGGGTAAGGCGTAAGGCTTTGTTCTGGTTGTGCTGGGAGGTTCACCCACTCTATCACACTGTCTCCTTGATGAAGGACTGCTGTGGGTGCTTCTTTTGTAGCAAAAACTGATATTTCCAAGGGTTTTTGAGTTACTCTCTCAACTACATTGGATAAAGCCACTACCCCTCCTCCCTCCATCCAGGAGGGTGGAGTTGATGAAGGAAAGTCAATTACCTGCTCCTCAGGTGGGGCTGAGGCTGCCTCAGATTCACCCCACCCTTGAGCCTCACTTAAGTCTCCCTGCCCTGTGGGGATATGGCCATTAATCTGTTCTTTGTCTTCCTCCTTTATCTCAGGCTTCCCCCTTTGGCTATTCCTAGAGTTTTTTTCCTTTTTTCCTAGAACAAGTACGGTATTTTAAGGCCATCTGTATCGTATTATATAAAAAGAATACTTCAATGGAAACTGAACGAGGACCGTTTTCATTGTAATATGCGGAGAGCTGTTGACCAACCAATGCCCAGTTTTTTAGAGAGATTTTCTCTTCCTCTAAGAGCCAAGGGGAGGTGCGTTTTAATGTAGCCAGAAGTCTAGCTGCTTGTCCCCAAGTTACAAGTAGCCCTTGATCTTCTATCAGCTTAAGCAGGCTTTCTATAGCACCACTCCTGGGTGGGTCTGGGGTTGGGGGGGTTGGGGTGGGGGATGGAGAATCTTTACCTAGGATCTGTCCCATTTCAGCCAAAAAAGGTTGTACTCACTCAGTTCCTGGTCACTGGAGACTTCTTGTGAAAGTAGGGTCCTTGGTTCCCACGCTTGGGCGCCAAATGTTAAGAGTTCAAATGTTGGAGTTTGTTCTCAGAGGACAGCCGGTTTAGAGGCTTAGAGCCCTTCGGATGTCTCCAAATCCAAAGGTTCTGTCCTTCAGCCTCTGCCTCTGCCTTCTTCTGCCTCCAACAGAGATGGAAGATCTCTCTTATCTCCTTCTGGGGGGCCCAGCCACCAATTTGCCGTGGAGAGAGGGCTTCTGGCGTAGCTCCACTGAAGTCCGTCAAAAGTGTTCTCTGCAGCAGAGTCGTTTCTCTCGAGTCTAGCGCGATCAGCCAGCCAAGAGGAAAAAGTGTATTCTGGAATGGCTGTCTCGCCTTATATCTGAACCTTCTGAGAGAATGGGATTATGGGTTTTCTCCCATAGTGCTCTCTGGCCCAAAGAGCTTTAAGGTGTGGACTTTGAGTAAAGGTGGGAACACAAGCCTTGTCTTGATTAGTTCTACTTAGTACCTTGTTTCAGGTTCTGGCCAAAACAACTTGTAAGATTAGATCAACTCTAATTACTTAGCAGTTAGTAAGGATTCCAACATCAGGGGGCTATTTTCTTTTGGTATTTTCATCCCCCTTTCTGAGAAGTCAAGGAGGTACAATCATCTCCTTTTTGGCAGTCTCACCTCCCTGAGAAGTCAGGGAGAGTGTGACCACCTATGTTCTAAAACAAAAGAAAGCAGGACAGGTAATGGGCCAGGACTCTGGAAAAAAAGCTAAACAGAACATTTCGCATACCTATTCTACATACTCAGCTATTTAGTTAGTTTTACTATAAAGTTTTACTGTAGATGAGACATTTTCATTCTATCCAAAGTTACTGTTATTTTTTTTCCCCATTATCATGTGTAATAAGGTCCTATATAATGTCTAGAAATAAAAGTTGGAATAATTTGCTTCTCAACTTACTTAATACAAAGAAAAATTGTTTATATGTATATATGTATATATAAAATACACACACATATATAAATGTGTGTGTGTGTGTGTGTGTGTGTATATGTATATATAATGGAAAAAGTTAACCCAAAAAAGCAAGATCTTCATTGCTAATAAAAATTAAAATCTCAGTGTTGTTTTACATAGTGAAAACACAAGATCTGCTCTATATTTTAGAGGCAAAGCTAATATAACAATAAGATGAAAAGTAGTAAGCATATCAAAATATTAAAGAAATGAAACTTTCATTTCAGAATAAAATTGAGATTTCTTATTAATTTAGGGAAGTACATACCATCTCCATTCCTTTCAAAGCTCCAAAAAGATTATCATTGACTTTTAAACAGTAAAGTCAAAATAAATTTTAAAGTAAAGTAAAATCTCCAAAAATAATATGCTAACTAACATTTCAATTCAAAGGATGTTATATATAGGATAAGTACATTTCATCAGTAGGACCACACATCACAAAATTTACTGTAACTTTAGTTATTTAATTAATATCCTATTTACACTGATTTTCATTATTATTTATTATTTTCTTTCTTTTTTTCTTCCTTCTTTTTCTACACTGTTCTCATTTTCTCCAGCTTTAATTTGATCTATTTTATTTCTTGTCACATTCTTTGATGGAAAATTAGTATTGTATGTACAGCTAATTCAACCTTTCCTTTAAAATATTTCCTTTATTCCCCGATTGCCATGCTTATATCCCTGTTAAAATTTCCCTAAAGCCATGAACAACTTCCAGAATCCCCCCATATATACATGTATGCACATATACATGTGTGAATATATCTATGCATATATACACATACATACACATATACTGGTTTCTTACTTTCCTCTCGCTTGTGATAATATGTATTTTGCTAGCAAGTATAATAACCATGGAGTAGAAGCAGGAAATTATAATTCATTTAAAAAAATCTGGGGGATTATAATGGATAGATGGTTAGAAACAAATATTTATTAAGTACTTACTAAGCACTTCAATAAGTACTTTACAAATATTATTTTGTTTTGATGATCCTTAAAATAATCCTAGGTGATAAATGCTATTATTTTACATTTTTACATTCTACAGTTGAAAAATTGAGGCAGATTGAGGTTATGTGATTTGCCCAGGGTCATGTCTTCTTCACTCTAGTCTCAATGCTCTATCGACTGCAAACTCAATTTGTCACCAATGGCATGGTGACATGGCAGCCAAAACAAGCCAATGGTGTCTGTCCAAGGTTGAAATGACAGCTGTAATATCTAGGATTGTAAAGCTGATAATCTAACTACTCTCCTGATAATCTGATTACTTACTCAATATATTCAGTTCATATCAAGAAGGGAATTAAGATACGAAAACATATCTAGAAGGGATCAATTAGTATGTGAAAGGTCACCATGCAAAAACTAGTTGAAGGAAAGAGCTGTGGGGTTGGAGTGAGAAAATAGAAACATGACTCAACTCAAATTAATAATTATTTTAAATTATTATTAGGAGTTCTGTTCAAAACTTGGGAATATAAAAGCAATTGCAATGCTCCCTTCATTCAAGGGAATATTTCAGTGTACAAGGTATACACAAATATATGAATATAATCTTGTTTTAGCATTGAAGAAATGGGGGCAATCAGAAAATATGTCATGTGCAAGGCAACGAAGCATTTCTGGAAAAAAGCTTAAAAGTTGGACATGATGAAAAAGACTATTCTAGACATAGGGAGCAGTTTAGGCAGGAGACTGATCTTTCAACAAATTAACTACTATAATGTCACCCATCAGCTAAGTAGTACAATGCATAGAGCACTGAGTCTGTGGTCAATAAGACCTGAATTCAAACCCAGTCTTAGATGCTTACTGACTCTAACACTTTGGGCAAGTCAATTAAGTCTTTTTTGCCCAAGTTTTATCTGCAAAATGAGATAGGGAAGGAAATGAAAAAGCATCATCCCTGCCAAGAAAATCCAACACAAAACATAACTAAAAGGTTTGATATTTTAAACATGCATAAAACAACATAAAGGTACTAAACTACAAGTGTAAAAGTGACAGTTCCTACCTAAAAAGAGCCTGCATTTTACTGAGAGATGAAATATATTCATAGATAAGTAAATAAGGTAAATATTCAAATTAAATAAATACACAGTGCTATGGAAATGTTAATAACAACTGGGGCAATAATGAAAGTTCTCTTGAAAAAAAAAGTGACTTTTAGCTAAATTTTATTTTTATGTGATGGGGGTGAAGACAGAGAAATTCCAGTCATGGGCAACTGTTTGTGAAAAGCCTGGATAATCCCAAAGGGGGAATAACAAGTAAGCCAGTTTGGCCAAAGAGAACAGAACACTGCTTTAAAAGCTTGGGCTGAGCAAATCATCTGATCTCTCCAGGCCCCAGTTTTCTAAATAGTAAAACAAATGGGTGGGAATCAATGACTCTCAAAGTTTTTCCTGGTTTCAATCTATGGTATTATGACAGTTAATAATAATGAATGAGGGAAAATGATGTATAATATTCTTTGAAAAAATTAACTGGGATCTGGTCATGAAGGACTTTAAATTCCAAAAAAAGGGTCTTTACTAGAAATAATAGAACACCCATGTACATTTTTAAGGAGGGTAATTACATGTTCAGACCTGTGATTTAGAAATATAATAGTAGGAACCTGGGTAAAAAAAAAAATCTCATTCAAATTTAAGATTTGACTTTTATCTAAGATCTTCCTAAAAAGGATTAACAAGGGTTTCTTGCAAAAAAAAAAGTACTTAATATGCAAAAGATTGGGTATAGGATAGTTGTTTATCTCTTCTACTATAAAAATGTTATTTAGAACATAAACGACTCATTATATACTATCATATATAACACAAATGTATTATATATATAGTATGAAATTGTATATTATATTATATTGTAATATTATGTTATATATTGTATTATATTTAAGTATTATTTTGCTATATTATATTATATTGTATGTAATGTATTATACATTGCATATAACATACATAATAATTGTGTAATTAATCATGCAGTTAAACTCTAGAATTAGGATATTGATATTTAAATATTAAAATGTGAAAAACAGGTACTACTGAAAAGGTAGTTTATCTTTTCCCCAACTCTACAACTTACAAGTTACTCAAGATTTATACACACACACACACACACACACACACACACACACACACACACACAGATATAGGTATTATTTAGGCTCATTCTCCTGGCAATAGTCATCTGCTCTCTAATGAGCATGGAATAACTCAGCCATGCATGACATAAGATAGCTATTGAAAATATATAAATACAAATATTTATATATACACATCTCATGTATAATGATGTGCTTTTATATGTAATGTATTATATATTTATCATGTTTGTGTGTTTATGTGTGTTTGTGTGTGTGTGAGGCTTATGTAGACATAACCGTTTTTTGTCTTATTCGGGCAACTAAAGTGACTCACAAGTCACTTCAAGTTGATAGTTCTCCATTCTATGCATCTAATGCTTTATATATTGTTATGTTAATATGATGTCATATCAAGATATCCAGAGGCCAACAGAATAGTAGATCAATGTAAATATGTCTTGAACCTTTGCCCTTGAACTGAAGTAATTAAATCCTCCTCTTTCAAGGAAAATAAAATAAAACTTAAAAAATAAAAAATAAAACCTAACTCATTTGGGATGGGGAACTCTGGTAGATAATGATCTTTTAATATACTCCAAAAAACTATTTCTGAGGTGTCAGGAGCTTCTTGACCCAGGAGCTGCCAATTTCTTGAAATTATCTGCCTTCGGGGGCAGCTAGATGGCGCAGTGGATAGAACACCAGCCCTGGATTCAGGAGGACCTGAGTTCAAATCTGGTCTCAGACACTTTGACACTTCCTAGCTGTGTGACCCTGGGCAAGTCACTTAACCCTAATTGCCTCAGCAAAAAAAAAAAAAAAAAAAAAAAAAAAAAGAAATTATCTGCCTTCATTTGAGTCTAAGAAATATCCATTCACCTGTGCTCATGGAATAAATTATAAAGAAAAAGAGAGAGCCAGAGACTTGAGGTACAAGATAAGGTTTACCTGTACAATACCTGCTTTCTATGTTATATATGAGCAACTGGGGTGGGGGATAGGGTGGAGAGAAAGAAGAGGAGAGACCTTTAATCACCCCACTGTGAAATGTTCAGTGGAGATCCATCAGAGTCCAAAGCCCAGGAGTGTGCTTGAGCCAGTTCTAACTGGTTTTAGAGAGCTTAATGCTAAATGTTAAATCTACATCTACATTTCAGAAATCTATATAAATTAGGGCTTGATTTATTTTCATTGATTGTCTAAAAGTGTTACTGATACAGAATAAATTTAAGTATATGTGTTTTTTTGCTTTTTTTCAGTGAACCTGGATGTTAAAATTTACCAACATGCCCCCGTGTTGTTCTATAAAATTATTTAAGTTCAACAGGAGTCCCCTAGAAGGCTCAGGGAATGAAATCATTATCAGGCTGGAGACTTAAAAGAATGCCACCAAAAACTAGTATTTATATAACCCTTTAAATGCTTTTCTCATTTGAATCTCATGAATCTCTAAGCCACACATCTAAAAGGTAAAAAAGCATTTTAGCAGAATTTTTTTCATAAAAATAAGAAGAAATAAAAGATGCTAGCTTTAGCCAGAGACAGAAGATTGAATATCACATACAGGGTTCTATCAAGTAAGACAGTTTTGCTGAATTATAGAGCCTGCCAGAGAGGCTCTATTTATTTTTTGATAAAATAAATCTGGAAAAATAGGGTGTAATCAGACTGCAAAGTACTTTAGATGAAATCTCTGTGATATCTTCAACAGATATGGGAAAATTAAATAGAGGGATAGTTTTAGGAAGAAATATAATGAATTCTTGTAATGTCTGGACTAGCTCTCTGGAGGATCTCTGGACGAGCCTTGGTCTTAGGTAGAGGAGTGCTGAAGGCTCCAGGAGAGCCACCAGGAGGATCTCTCTTTCTGTCTCTGTTTTCTATGTCTCCTCTGTGTTCATGTCTGAGTTCTCTGAGTCTCCTCTATATCTGTGTCTGAGTCTCTGAGTTTGAGTTTTTATCTCCATCCTTTCAGCACTTAAAGACCTCAGTAAGATTACATCATTACATCATACTAAATATATGTGAACTAGAGAACCATTATCTCATCAATCACACTGAGTAAGTGCTTACTAAAAGCACTTCTTCAAGTAGAATACAGGTTATCACATTCTCCCTGACTTCTCAGGGAGGAAGGTGAGAAATTCCAGGGCAAATGAGGAGCCAAAGCAGATATTTTGGGCTGAAGGATGTTATACCTCACTCAGATTTCCCCCACTATCTGCAGGCTCCTACAAATTCTATCTTTAGTATGCTGAGTTTGAGGTAGACATGAGATATTCTAGTAAAAATGTTCAGCAGGTTGTTGGCAATAGATGCTTCTATATTTTTGAAGAACTCTCTTTTGTTAGAGACGTTAAATTTGTTCTGTTTGGCTTCAAAAGACAGAACTCAAAGTTATGGGTAAAATGTGAAGACAAATTTCAGTTTAGTGTTAAGTAAAAGCAATAAGAGCCGTCTAAAAGTAGATTGAGCTGTCTCAGGTATTAGGGAGTTCCATCTCATTGGGCATCTTCAGGAAGAGAATAGATCATCATTCTCCTACATTTATAGAGGAATTGCTTGGTCAAATATGAATTGGACCAGATGGTCTCTACAATTCCTTCCTACTCTTGCTTATGGATCCTTTATTGTGTGAACTCTCTAGAATTCTCCAATAAAGTAGTGCCAATTTGTAAGATGTGGTCATTCAGCTGCTTTGGTTCAATTAGGTCAATCCTGGTGATAGACCTGATTAACAGACACAATTAGCTATTACATAGACATGCTGCTATCTCATTTCAAAGTCTGAGCCATACAATAGAGACAAAAGCAAATCTTGATTGATAGATACTACCAAAAAAAGTATAACTTCTAGGTAGTGAATTAATAATATCATTTACAGTTATGAAAGATAACAATTTATTTCTTATCCTTCCTATTCCATAGATATCTTCTATCTTAAGCTGGCCTTTGTGTCCTGTCTTTAAAGTGAATTCACTTTCACTTTAAAGTGAAACACAGAAATATTGTATAATAGGAAATATCTGTGTGAATGAGGGGAGTATAGGAGCTGGAGTACCTGAGACACCTGAGGAAGTTGGGGCAGCTAAAGCAGCTGGGACAGAAAAATCTTTTACTTCAGCAGCAAAGACCCCCCCATGTTCTAGAGGTATTTGGTGACAGAAAGCTGAGTAGATAAACTCTCCAAGAAAATTCAGTGGCAAAGTTCATGTCATGAATAGAAAGTGAAGGATTAAAGTAAATACTAGAGCTTTTAAGGGAAACCAAAACCTTTTAGGAAACTTGTACAGAGAAGTAAGTCAATCTTGGAGAAGAGGAGTAAAAGGATTCCATACTTAATGGAATCCCAATTTATAGGGTTCAGCATTACTTTAAAAAAGGAAGATTTTGTGGGTAACAACCATCTCTCCTTTAAAAAAATGTCTTTTGCTTTAATTCTAAGGAGACTGATTAGACTAATAAAGGATTAACAGGGAAGTGTACATGATAGCCATCAGTTATTTTTCTTTGAGAAGTACTTCCTAATAGATAAATCAGCTATTTTAAACTTTAGAAGGTGTAATATTCTTGCACTCTTCATATTTATTCACTTCTATATAAGTTTTAGTGCAACAATTATGAAAATCCAATGTTTCTATAGATAATTTGTAAATTATATATCATTTATATTATGACCATTTATAGTGTGTATAGGGTATGTAGGTAGTATTAGTAGGAGGTATTTAAGACAAAGATAAAAATGATTACTATTACCTATTGCCCTTTAATAATACTATTCAAATATTGTTATTAGTTCATGACAGTGATGCAAATTAAAAAAGGGAATGAAAAAAGATCAATAAACCCAAAGAGAACAGAAAGAAATTCAGAGGAAGACACAGAAGCAAACAGGATAGCTATGAAACTAATGTGTTGAATTTATAATATACTTTTAAAAAGGGAACAAGGAAAGATTCACAGGTCCACATTCAATATCTTTTTTCTGTTTTGCTTTGTGTGGGGAGATGTTCATGCTTGTTGATATTTGTTAAATTCAGAATAACAAAAAATTTAAAATGTAAAAATGGCATTAACATAGGATTTGGCATTAACATGGCAGTTGGCCTTCTCTGGCCTAGGAAACTTATATTTCCTTTTGAAATTGAGTTGTTTTTAAAGCTGCTTTCACGAAACTTTCCTTATAGGAAAGTGTTTGAATTCCATTCGATATTCAATTGTTAACCATTTGGATCCAAGTAATATGTGGAGATGACCAGCTAATAACATTCTTTTTGTGACCTTGGTAGTATAAGGGTGTTTTATTACAAGGACAAAGAGAAAAGTCTAGTAGACAGGATAATGTCTAAGTTCTGATTTAAATGGAAGATCCAAAAGAAAAAATGAATATGCAGGACCTGTCAATTTTTGATTCAAGGTCCAGGAAAAATATAATGTTCTCTTCTCTAAATATAATGTTCTCTGGGAGCAGGTTTCGTGGGGGACTTCTTGGGGCAGTCTTTCTTTCAGTTCTGAGTAATAATCACCTCAAATGCAGCCAGGAGTTAAGGTCCAATCCCTTATTTTCTCTTTCCAAGTCTTGTCTCTTTCCTTGGGTCCGGTTACCTTTCTTAGAGACCTATCTCTTTCCTTGGTTCCGAGAGCTCTTGTTGGTAGTCCTTTAGCTTTGTCAGCTTCAGCCTCTCTTCTTCCCTCATTCTGTCCAACTGAATCCTAGCTTCTCAATCTCCCAAAGTGCCCCCAGTGGGCTTGTCCTTTTATATGCTCTTTTAGAGGTGCAAATTCAAAGGTTGACTCATCCTCTGAGAGTGGGATTATGGGCTTCTGACTTGTGAATCTTCTTCACTCCTCTCTGACTTGTGAATCTTGTAGAACTCCAATGAGTACTAAATACATTAATGAGCTAGAGAACTGTTAAGTACCATGCTAAATTAGATAACTGACAGCACCTTGTAAGAATTCTAACAGAAGAGCTTTAAAAATAAAAATGAGATAGAATGAATAAGTGTAGTGGTTTTTGCATTAATTGGCCTTACAAGAGAAAATCAGGAAAGAATATATATAGAAAAGGTACTAAAGAGGATTATTATCATAGAAGATATCTTTTAGAGGGAAGAGTCAATAGTAGAAAAGACAACTGTCAAAAACCAGATGAACAAAATTGAACAGAATTAAACAGAAAAAAGAGGTCTATCTCCCTAAAGCTGTGAGATAGTTACCCTCTCCACAAAACACAAATGTCCAGCCCAGACTAAATATGTTACTCTCTACTCAAACTTGAAATGCCTCGTGACCTCCAAACTCAAATATAAACTTTACTATTTAAATTTTTATTACTCATGTTCTGTAGAACTGGCCTGTGTGTAGTAAATAAATGGCTGAAAGGCATTCATTCAATTACATAAGGAATATTTTTGTCCCTTGGAATCTCATGTGTTGTATTTGTGCTTGATTCATCTACCAAAATAATGTTAGTTTACTAAAATTATAAGGCTGTTAATGCCATTAAATACCTGTCCAAACTATGTCCTATAAAGTCAGTTTTTGAATTCACATCCACACTTTAAAGACCGTCTTTGAGACCACAAGATATAACAAATATTAAAAAAAAAAGTTAATATCAAGAATCACAAAAAAAAAAAAGAAAGAAAGAAAAGAATCACATACAATGTCAAAAGAATAAGATTCTAACCAAACTAGTCACTGGCAAATTTTCTGCCTGTATTTTTGTGAATACTAAAAACATTTCACATGCACACACACACACACACACACACACACACACAAAACCACACACACACACACACACACACACACACACACACACATATATATATATACACACAAACAAACATCAAAATGGAAAGTCAAAATTTAAGGCCTCATCTACTAAGAGGGTTAGGTTTATTGAGACATAAATAAAAATTAAATTAGACAACCACTTTTTGCTTAGATGTTAGGAATTTTTCTGGTTGGTGTTTGGAAGAGGACCCTTAGAGCAACCGTGATGATATTTCTAACTTTTCATTTAATATAATATCATTAACAAATAAAGTGGGGAACTTGAGGGGATTTTACATTGTCTTAGGTTAAAAACAAACTAAAAATTGTATCTGGGTGTGTTACATTGAAAAATGCAAATCTTACAAATAAGAGTGAGCAACTTTCTTTTAAAAGTGAATAAACTAGCCCATAAAGCTTTGCTCTTCAAAGCCTAATAAAATATGATGATAAATATATATCATAATTTATAATAAATAAATGAAATATTTAGTAACAAAAGTTACTGTAACTAAGCAATTATGATATAACAAAACATTATGATATAATAAAGTATGTTCTAAACTTTTTCAAATAATAAAACTCATTAGACAAAATCAAAATATTATTGTGAATTACCACCGGGAATCTGACAACCATTCTACATCTTGTTTTTATATGTACAAATGTTGTTTAATAAGCCAAATTCCAGCATGAACACATGGGTAAATTTACTCAGTATTGGATAGTTTCTGAAAACACCAAAGATGACAATATTTAGAATATATTGGAATTGAACTTGAGTTTTCAATTTCAGACTGTTGGCAACAAGCAATTTTGCTTAGTTTTTATTTCTTTTCTATGGTTTCTTTAAGTTAATATAGAAATTGTGATACTTGGAAATGTGCTGTAAATTGTTTTGCTAAGTGTGACAATGTATTTGTGCTTGATGTCTTTTCAGTGTTTGAATATATTCAGTAAAGTAAGGCATTTCCTCAATGCCTTAAAATAACATTTCTTCCCTGAATCCTCTTATTCACCCCCATTCCTCATCCCCAATACTTAAGTGTAGCTTTTTCTTGCTATTGCAATCCTGAAAATACAATGACACTGAAAATCTTTACTTCAGTCTATAAATTTACCTATTATCAGGATCCAATCCCATGGAAATAATTTCTTCACTAACAGACACCATTTTTCTCAGTCTCCTTGTTTTTCCTTCTAGATCAAGCCAGTAAATCTCACAGTGCTTCTGGCTTTCTTCATTTATGATTATGTAGAGTTTTTGCCCAATCCAGTCAGAAGCAATTGCTTTTGGTATTCCAGGTAGATTACCATCTATAAACTGCAATAAGATTTAAAAGAATACTTTAGGGACTGGGGGAAAGGTTTGGAATTGGAGATAAGGATTGAGAGTCAGCTATTTCCTTTGTTTTATCTTCAATCATTCTTATCCTATATTATAAGACTTACTGAGAATAAAATGAATGTGCTACATTTACAGGTATATTACAGTGTAAAATTCTATTTTTTTTTTTAGTTTTAAAATTCTGTAAGTGACTAAGATAATATCTTCCAGAGATCCAAGAAAAAGAAAACAAATATAAGCATACCCCAAATTGTCAAGTAAAGGATTCTGTGTGTGTGTGTGTGTGTGTGTGTGTGTATGTGAGAGAGAGACAGACAGAGATAGAGACAAAGACAGAGACAGAGAGAGAGAGAGAGAGAGAGAGACACAGAGACACAGAGACACAGAGAGAGAGAGGAAGGGAGGGAGGGAAGGAGGGAAAGAAGGAGGGAGAGAGATACAGTAGAAGGGTGGGGAAGGAATGGAGGGAGGGAGAAAGAGATAGGACAGAGATAGAGTAAAATCACAGTATGTCAGATTTCAGCAAGAAGGTATTTAATAGACCATCTAATCCACACCCTTCATTTTACAGATTAGGAAACTGAAACTCAGGGAGCTTAAATACTTTGCCCAAAGTCATATAGGTAGCGAAATAAGCACATTTTGAACCTGAGCCCCAAGATTGTCAAAGACACAGCTCTTTCCACTGTGAGAGATTACCTCCTATATAAATTAGCTGCAGGATGCCCTTATGCAACATAAGGAATCTATAAGTATTAACTTGAGTAAGCAAATATGAACATAACTTCCCTTTACCTACTTTTCTTATGTCTTTTTTACATTTTCCTTTGTAGGATATCAAAAAAAAAACCCCTCAAAATTATTTTCTTAAAAGTTATATTTAACATGCACTTTATTTTACCTAGAGGAAAAGTAGACACAGGATAATGGGAAGAATACAGATCTTTGAGCCTGGAAAATCCAGTTTCAAATTCTGTCTCTGACACATACTCCCTGATCATATGCTCACTTATTCTCCTAGAAATCCATGCATCTCTAAGAATAAAATTGCAGATGAATTGCTGATCTACAATCTAAGGGCCTTTCATCTGTAGGAGATTCCTATATAGGTTTTAACCAAAAATAAAATTTTAAAAAAAGGATTAACTATGAGTATAAAAGTGAATATGATAATGTTTTAAGATGGGTCAGTTTGGCTTAATGGATAGATAATGAATCTGTGATTTCATGGATGTTGTGATTTCTTGGCTGGGAAACTTACGCAATTTAGAATGTCAGAGATTTGCCTAGAAAAGAAGTTATGTTACTTTTCCAGAGTCACGTAGTTTATGTCACAGATAGAACTTGAATTGAGGGCTTTTTAACTTTAAGGCCATCTCTCTTTCTCTTATACTACCCTGCCTCCTAGGAACATTTCATATCTTAAACCAATTTAAAGATATTTAAGTAACTTAAAGCAAAACAGTACTTAAAAAAATCCTAAACATTACATCTCACTGATGTCATTTATAAATAATAATGTTTCAAACAGGATCAAACATTTCTTCAAAATGTATATTGTCAGGGATTTCCATCAGAATCAGACATAGTCAGAGCCATATAAGATGTGATGAAGATGGAAAGTAACAAAAAAGTCCACAAAAGACTCTATGAGTACCAAATATGAATGTCTTTTTTTCTTTCTTCCTATGTCCATTCGTACTAGGTTAAAGCTGGAAGGAATTTCAAAGTTCTTCTAGTTAACACCATTCATTTTACAGATGAACTAAGTCATTTCTCTTTCTACTAAAACATACTACCTTTCAAAGCAAAATCCTTAATTTATAATAGTCTTGAGAAGAAGGTAATATAATCACCATTATCTCCATTTCACAAATGAAGAAACTAAAAGAAGTAATTTGTTCAAGGTAACATATATAAGTAAGTTTCAAAGGCCAAAAGGAAACTAGTGTTTCCTAGTTCTAAATTTACCATTGTTTCCACTTTACTAATTCTATCCAACCAAATGGCTCCAAATTAATTTAGGTTTTCAGCATCTTCAGTCAAAATAGCATTTGACAGATATTAATGAAGGAGACATTAGAAAGTTTAGCTGAGACATTGTATGACAATCAGAATTCAAGGCTACAATGCTACAATGATGGGCCAAATCAATAAGGTGAAATGTAAAATCTTGTAACTGGATTAAAAACACACACACACACACACACACACACACACAAACACACACACACACCAATCACCAAAAAAACTACAAATGCAGAAAGGAAGACATATGACTAAACCATAGTTAGTTTGAAAACAGTGGCTAAACCAATATGAGTTTGCTGTGTATATACTTCAATGATAGGCCTTAAAAGCTGCTTTGAAGTTTTATAGAAGTAAAGATTATAAAACAAGGAATATGGTACACTTTCCATACATTTGCCTATCTAGTTCATATTTGATGCATTGTATATGGTATTGATCACTAAGAAGGAAACTAAAGAACTATGTGTAGGAAAATTGGGAACAATAAGGTCTATATAGTATAGTAGGACTATGTGCCAGACATTATTCTAGATCTTTTACAAATATTATTTCAATTGATTCTTACAACAACCTTAGGAAGTAGATACTGCTTTATTCTCATTTTATAGTTGAGGAAATTGAAAATTAACGGACTTGATCAAGATTATACTGCTAAAAAGTGTCCAAGGCAGGGCTTGAACTTAGGTCTTCCTGGCTCTAGGAATCTATCCGTGTCCTATCTTTATTGTTATTCACTCATTTCAGTCCTTATTAACCCTAGTGACCCCATTTGGGGAGTCTTTGTTGTTGTTGTTGTTGTTGTTTTATAACTTTTTATTGACATAACCCATGCCTGGGTAATTTTTTTTACAACATCATCCCTTGCACTCACTTCTGTTCCGACTTTTCCCCTCTCTCCCTTCACCCCCTTCCTCACATGTCAAGCAGTTCTATACATGTTGAATATGTCACCATACATCTTAGATACAATATATGTGTGCAGAACCGAACAGTTCTCTTGTTGCACAGGAAGAATTGGATTCAGAAGGTAAAAAATACCCTGGGAAGAAAAACAAAAATGCAAACAGTTTACATTTATTTCCCAGTGTTCTTTCTTTGGATATAGCTGCTTCTGTCCATCCTTGATCAATTGAAACTGAGTTAGATCTCTTTATCGAAGAATTCTACTTCCATCAGAATATATCCTCATACAGTATCATTGTTGAAGTATATAATGATCTCTTGGTTCTGCTCATTTCACTTAGCATCAGTTCATGTAAGTCTCTCCAAGCCTCTCTGTATTCATCCTGCTGCTCATTTCTTATAGAACAATAATATTCCATAACATTCATATACCACAATTTACCCAACCATTCTCCAATTGATGGGCATCCATTCATTTTCCAGTTTCTAGCCATTACAAACAGGGCTGCCACAAACATTTTGGCACATACAGGTCCCTTTCCCTTCTTTAGTATCTTTTTGGGGTATAAGCCCAATAGAAACACTGCTAGATCAAAGGATATGCACAGTTTGATAACTTTTTGAGCATAGTTCCAAATTGCTCTCCAGAATGGCTGGATGTGTTCACAATTCCACCAACAATGTATCAGTGTCCCTGTTTTCCCACATCCCCTCCAACATTCATCATTATCTTTCCCTGTCATTCTAGCCAATCTAACAGGTGTGTAGTGGTATCTCAGAATTGTCTTAATTTGCATTTCTCTGATCAATAATGATTTGGAGCACTCTTTCATATGAGTGGTAATAGTTTCAATTTCATCATCTGAAAATTGTCTGTTCATATCCTTTGACCATTTATCAATTGGAGAATGGCTTGATTTCTTATAAATTAGAGTCAATTCTCTATATATTTTGGAAATGAGGCCTTTATCAGAACCTCTGACTGTAAAAATGTTTTTTGAGGGGTCTTTGTAAAATTCCTGATGTGGTGTGCTATTTCCTTTTAAATATATCATTTTATGTCAGGCAATAAGAGATTAAGTGATTTGCCTATGGTCACAGAGCTAGTAAGGGTCAGGGGCCAAATTTAAACTTAACAATAAATAAAAGTTTGTGAATATCTTATATAACCTGGTAGAATACTGGATATTATAACCCATGTATATTCAATTAGGAAGAATTAAATTAAAAAAATATCTAATTATCTACTAGAATCTTTGTTGCTGATTAAGTTTCTACAACTCTTCCTCTTTTATATTAATCCCCAACCTTTCCCTCCAACTAATACATATATTAAAAAGTAACTTCAACCTTTCAATCCTATGATTAAAATATTCAATCAGTTGTTGGATTTTAAGTATACTGAATCTGATATAGAAAAGACAATTCAACTGATACATAGTGACATGAACTTGTGTCACATACTAAATAAATTGTTGATGTGGAGGAGGGAAAGATTGGGGGAATGGTACCCAAAAAAGTAAAGAAAAACCTAGGAATTCAGTGTTTTTAGAGAAACTATAGTTTCAGAATCTTTAAGAATATCATTTAAGTTGACTGACAAGGTAAAATGGGTCTAAAAAGTTGTGAAATAGAGATTTGAGTGGCTTCAAGGGGAGCAGTTTTAACTAGAACTAAAGTAAGAATTAGGGACACACAAAAAGGACATTCCTCAATGACCAGAAGAAATATAAAAATTGAACTACATGGTTGGTGGGAAAAATTGGAAACCAGATTTTAAATGACTGAAAAGTCTAATATGTGTATAAATTTATACCAAGAAAAGTTGTGTTATGAGACTTTCCCTGCTTTATATTATATACTTATTGTGTACATAATTTATCATAAGAGTTATTAACACCATTGTAAACTAATTTGTGCAATTTAAATAGCTGATGATGAATTATTAGGAAGTAGAACAATAAGAGTATGCAAAAAAGGACCCCAATTAAAAGTCTAAGGAGGAGAAATCCTGAATTCTGGAGGAATGATAATTTGCAGTAATTCTCTAGAGAGAAGCTGTTTAAAAATTTCTATGCACCTATGACATAGTGTTTTTGCATAAAATTCTAAAATATCACAAAACCTTCTAAATGGTGTTCATGTTAAAACTAGAGTTCAAACCACTTATCCACATAGACAAAAACAAGTAATTCAAGGTGACATTGTCCAGTTGAAAACATGCAGCAGGATTGATAGAGCTTGTCCATCTACATATATTTAAGACATATGAACACAATAAGATGGATCCAAAATCGAGCATGAGGAGAACAGTGGGTTGAATTGCTTTTGGAAAATTGAACAGTTTTTTTTTTTTCTGACAGCAATATTCTCCCTTAAACAAAGTCCTATCTTTATTAATATCAATATTCTTCTGGTGATAGAGAATGACTTCAAGTCATGGAATATCATAGTTTCTAAAGAATCAAATTTGAAGGGCACAAAAAGGTCAAAGGAACAGCGAATGTCAGGTATGACTAGGCTATAACACATTACAATGAAAAATTACATAAAAGAAGCAGAGTAAAGGGAATTTTCAGAGAAACGTGTGACCAGAAAAGAAGATGGGCTAGTCATGAAGTAAGAGCAAGGTATAATTAATGAATTGATGAATGGTTCATGTCCTCCAAGTAGGATATACACAATGTTATCAGACATAGTGGATGGTCGCCAATATGTTGTGTGGCTTTCCACTAATGAATGAGGGAAGAATATAATAAATTCATATAAGAGAAGAAGGAGTGGATGGATTGCAACCTGAACTGCTAGAGAGAGTGCTCAGAATGATGACAATATAGATTCACTATGACATATTAACATTTTAGATTTTCATTGGAAAATTTAGAGAAACTGTTGCTAATTTCTCCCTTTGGATTAGGGAAGAAACCCTAACATGGAAAAATTATCTACTAAATTTCTTTTTATCCAGATTTGTTCCCAAATGAACAGAAAAATAAGTAGGTTGCCCCTAAAAGTTGACATTGGCTATATTGGATAAACAACAAATTTAGTGATCTCAAGAGTCATCTTATATAGAAAGTGTAGTGACCAAGATAATCGTGAATACTTTTATTATATATATCCATATTCCCATCCCTAAAATTATCAGATATCTATTGAGAAGAACATAGATAAACAAAGATATTCTGTAACATCACTACATTGCAGAAATAAGAGATAGAAGGAAGAGGGGAATAAACCAGTCTTCTAAAGTTCTAGCCTTTCTTACATATTTAATTTTACTTGGCTTCTTGTCCATCATTCCTGTGATTCATAGGGAAAAAGAAAAGAAAGAATGAGAATTTTCTTATTTTATAAGGCTATCTAATTTTATGATAAAGCAAACAGAATTTTAATTTTTCTAATAAACTGTCTTATATAGCATACATTTATGAAGCTACATATAACTTTAGAATTAGAAAAGGGTATAAATTCACTTATGATTGGAAATTAAGGAGTGTCTTAACCAAAAAGTGAATATTCTTTCCCTTGCCACAAGTCATCTGTATGGAAGAATTAAGGTAATAAGGGAGAATCTTACTGAAACTGAAAATTATTCAGACAAGCTTTCTAGTGCACATAATACTGTTTTTAATTGGTTCCTAACTAAATTAATTAAGCTGATATGACTCACTATCCAGTCACAGCTCAACTTGAAAAACACAAAAAGGTATGGCTGGAATAACAAAAGCAAAGAGCCCTGAATTACTTTTGATTTTCATATTAACAAGGGAGTTCAGTCTAGAGAGAAAAGGTTAATTTGTTTTTTAATAGGCTTTTGAAAGGAGTGATCAGGTCTAGTGTGATAATTTATGGTTAATCATATGTTTAAATGCAAAATGGATTAATCTTTTAATATTAGAGCCACTATTGTCTAACAAAAACCAAAACTATCTTTGCAGTAACTTTAAAACACCAAGTTTCCCTTTTAAGAAAAAATGGCAGATTGTTAAGGCAAGAAAATTGAAGTTTTCTATCAAAAGCAGTGGGTTAGCATGAAGGCTTAAGTAACAGGAATACACCTAGTCAAGTCCAGCTCATCAAATGCTTCTTCCTTAGTTCTACCCTCTCTGATCATTTCAAGCTTATTTCGATAAGCTTTATTGATTGTGACACTGTATACTCACTACTGAACAAGAGATGAATGCATTCTGGGTCTTTATATACCAAATTAAAGAAAAATCTTTCTTTGTAACTCATTGCCAAAAAAATGGAATTACTGGAGCAGAAGATTACTAAACTCAACCACAGTTACTTTAGTACACTGAGGTCTTGAAGGAAACTCCAACAAAGGAGACATAAGAGTATAAAAACTCTGTAGAACAATAATGTCTTCAAATCACATTAAAAGGGACATTAAGGAACAATTATTTTTTTGCATGGCCTGTAGTAAACTCTTATTTTAAGAAAGAAATAAGAAACAACAAAGAAATAAATAGTGATATATCATGTGTGAGACCTACATTTTAGGAGCTAAAAATCAATCTCATGCTGCTGAGAGTCTCACTTCTTAAACTACCTTAGAGGGATCAAACCTAATGAGGTCTGAATCCTTGGGCAACCTGATTGCTTTAGAGACAGTCCACCTTTGTCGGATTTCATGGATCCATATTGGATTTTTTTTTTTTTGAAAAATACAATGTAAATCACTTTAGGGGGATAAAACCAAGATTTTTTTTTTTTTATATAAGATGAAGGGACTAGAACACTGAAGCAAAAGTTGAAAATTATCTCAGTGGTAATCTGGTAAAACCTATAGTAGCAATAATTTTTTCCAAACATTCTCTGATTAAATAGCCTTAACTTGGAAGCTTCTAGTTAGAAGACAGACTACTACTTCCCAAAGAAGCCCATTCTGCTTCAGGGAATTTTACTCTAAATTTTAGGAAGTTTTTTTCTTTTATCTTGCTAAAACCATCCCCTTCTCATCTTTCACCCATCACTTCAAGTTCTGTACAATATTATTAAGTAGAATAACAAACTTCTTTTGCTTAAAATATTTGATGGAAGCTATCATGCTCCACATATCTTCTCTAGTCTAAAAATTCCCAATTCACTAAGAACTCACTATTTCATAAAAATTGCTGGGGAAACTAGAAAACATATGAAATTCAACAAGGATCTACATCTCACACCCCATACCAAAATAAGGTCAAAATGAGTACATGATTTGGGCATAAAGGGTAATATCAGGGGCAGCTAGGTAACATAGTAGATAGAGCACCAGCCTTGAAGTCAGGAGAATTTGAACTCAAATCCAGCTTCAGACACCAAACATGTCCTAGGCGCCAATTTCCTTACTTTAAAAAAAAAAAAAGAAAAAGAAAGTGTTACAATAAGCAAATAAGGAGAGAAAGGGATAGATAGTTTACTTTTCAGATCCTTGGAGAAGAGAGGAATTAATGACCAAAGAACTAAAAAGAAAACATTATGAATACAAGCAGGAATACAAAAAGGACAACTTTGATTATATTAAATTTGAAAGTTTCTACACAAATAAAACCAACACAAACAGGTTAAAAATGGGAAGTAGAAAGCTGGGAAAATTCTATTACAGCTAGTTTTTCTGAACTGCCTCATTTCTGAAATATGTAAAGAATTGTGTCAAATTTATAAGAAAAAATATTCTTAATTGATAAATGATCAAAGACTATGAACAGACAATTTTCAGATAATGAAGTTAAAACCATCTATACTTTTATGAAAAGGAACTCTAAATCACTATTGATTAGAGAAATGCAAATTAAAACAATTCTGAGGTACCATATTATAGCTCTCACATTGGCTATAATGACAGGAAAGGATAATAATAAATGTTGGAGGGGATATGGGAAAACTGGGATACTAATGCATTGTTGATGGAGTTGTGAAATGATCTAACCATTCTGAAGAGCAATTTGAAACTATGCCCAAAGGGTTATAAAAACTTTTAATCAAGCAATGTTACTACTATTTGTTCTGTATATGTGTAAAAATGTTTGTAGCCGTCTTTTTGTTGTGTAAAGGATTGGAAAATGAGTAGATGTCCATCATCTGGGGAACAGCTGAATAAGTTTTAGTATATGAAAATAATGGAATAATACTGTTCTATGAAAAATGATAAATAAACTATTTTAGAAAGGATGGGAAAGATTTACGTAAACTGATTCTGAATGAAACAAGTAGAACCAGAAATACATGGTACACAATAACAGCAAGATTTGTGATTATCAATTATAGAAAACTTGATCCAAGGCAATTCCAATAAACTTTGGGTAGAAATACCATTTGTATCTAGAAAGAGAACTGGAAAATGAATGTAAATCAACACATGCTATGTTCACTTTTTTTCCTTTTTCTTCTGTTTTTTAGTTCTCTCATGTTTTTTCCCTTTTGTTCTGATTTTTCTCTCCTGACTTGATTCATAAAGAAACGCATATTTTTAAAAAAGTACAGGTATAATCAGAAAAATTAAAAAAAATAAAAAGAATATAAAATAAAATTCTTTCCTGGCTTCAAAATAATCCCAATTCATTCATTTGAACTTCTTATATTATGATCTCTGAGCAAATGAATATAATGTTGTAGTGTTTAATAATCCCAAGACAGCAATTACTAGATAAGGAACTGTTATTGAACCCTGTTGGCAACCCTGGAAAGAAATTAGGTGTAGGCTAACTTTTTGTATCATACTCCCCAATAAGTTTGATATAAAAAGACTGAATCATAAACATATTATAGGAACAGGAAAGGATATATCTTTTCCAATTGGAGCTAGGGGTAGACTGTTTAGCCATTGGAAATAGAGATGATATAAGAAATAAAGTGGATAACTTTCATTACAAAAATTTGAAAAGCTTTTGCAAAAAAGAAAACCAATGAAGTTAGAATTAAAAGGGAGGAAGTTTGCTGGGTAAAATTTTTGCAGCAAATTCCGTTAAGAGATTTAATTTTAAAATAAAGGTAATTGATGTGAATATATAAAATCAAAAAGCACTTCCCAATAGATACTTATAGTACATAAATAGACAGTTTTTAAAAGAAAAAATGCAAACTACTTATAACTATGTGTGAAAAACATTATAAATTACTCATAATAAAATAAATGCAATTTAAATTCATTTTGAGTTTCCTTCTCATACTCAACAGATTTATAGGAATAAGAAAATGAGACAAAGAGCACTGTTAAAAGGACCATGGAAATAAAGCCATGTTGATGCACTGCGGATGAAGTTATGAATTGTTTCAACTATTCTAGAAAGCATTTTTAAACTACAAAAAGTCACTAATCTGAAATCCACTTTAATCCAGTGATACCTCTAATAGATGTACCACCAATGAAGCCAAAGAAGGAGGAAAATATGTATAAAAATTTTATAACAACACTTGTTGTAGCAAAGAATTGTAAATGAAGTGGGTGAATTTCAATTAAGGAATAGAAGAACAATTTATAGTGTACAAATGTTAGTAAACTCTGATTACATTATAAATATTTATATATTATAATTATTATATATGTTAAATACATTATATATATAATAAATATAAATGTAAATTCAATAGAGAACTGGCCACTGATAGGTCAGACACTGTAGGAATATGCAGCACACTCAGCCTGATGTAGCTAAGTGGCACCATACTACTAGAGTGCTGGGCCTGGAGTCAGGAAGATTCACCTTCCTGAGTTCAAATCTGACCTCAGACACTTACTGTGGGACCTTGGGAAAGTCCTTTAATCCTGTCTGCCATAGTTTCCTCATCTGTTAAATGACTGCAGAAGAAAAAGGCTAACCACTTGCCAAGAAAACTCCAACTGGGGTCACAAAAAGTTGCACAACTAAACAACAACCCTGCAAGTGGACTTTGAGGCTTTTGCTACCATTCTATGACTATTTCTGGTCTGATTACTGAATGTTCTTTGATTGGCTTTTGAAAGTGAACTGAATGTACATTTTAAAAATGTTTTATAATACTAAATTTTAAAATTTAAAGTTTAAAAATTTTAAAAATATTAAATATTCTCCCGAGAATATCAATCTCTTTGCTCCTTAGGGTATTCAAATGAAGAAATAATAACTGCAATAAAAATCCCAATGAGGACAGTACCAGTGCCCCTCTCTTCCCACACAAGTCAACAAGAAGCTGTGACCATACTCTGCTTCTGTCCTTGTGGCGTGCTTCCCAGGCTTATGTGAAGCAGCCATGGATTTGGAACAAACTGGGGTTGTTACCTGGGGAATTTAGAAAGGATAGGTAATTGGACAGGTTTCAGGAACTTCAATTCATTCCAGATTGTATAGGCTGCACAGAAGCCCAGTGAAAAGGGCCCAGATGACTTGCATGACTTAACCTGGTGTTGGAACAATACTGGGAAATTGAGCAAACGCATTGAGCAAATGAAAAACCACAGTTTTTCAGAGGTGACCCTGGGATCCAGAGGGAAAAGATGAAGCCAGTTTCACTCTGGAGACTGGACTTATCAGAATGAAAGGAAACTGAAATAAGAATGTCTCTATAGAGTTTATTTGAGACATAACAAACTTGAAAGTTTTAAAGAATATGACTGAATGAACTGATATGGAGTGAAATGAGCAAAACAAAACAAAAAAATATATAAAATGACTAGAATAATTCAGAGAAAAACAACTTTAAGTACTTAAGAATTCTTAACCTGTAATGACTTCAGAAGACTAAGGATGAAGCATGTTGCCTGCATGGAGGCACAGCAATGATGCCCTAGAGTTGTGGAATAAGACATATTTTCAGGTATAATTAATGTGTAAATTTCTTTTTCTTGGCTATTTTCATTTGTTATGATGATGGGAATTTTTTGTGATGGGGAGATCTGATGGGATGTAGACTAGAGAAATGATGCAACAACAGAAAAAAAAGTATGTCAATAAAATAATTAAGAAAAAAAGAGAATGAAAAAGCAATTTAAGATTGTTATACAAACAAAAAGAGATGTTTTGTTGATATTATGTTAAATTTAACATACATTTTAAGATTACATAATTTTCTTATTCTTTTTTCTTTTTTGTTAAAACATTCATGATTGTTAAATTCATAATAATAAACCTTTTAAAATAGTGAAAAGAATGTCTGGATATCTAGAAAGATATAAAAAAGATGGGCTTGAGGAATTTTTTAAAGACATATTTGCAGTTAAAAACATATTCTTAATTATACTGTACCTACATTCCAGGAACAGTAATTTGTACATAGTGTTTAATAAATGTCTGTTGAATTGAATTTTCTATTAAATACCTTAGTAATAGTACCTTACCTGAAGCATATAATAGTTTGTTACTATTTTTAGAGATGAATAAAATAATCAAAAAAATTTTTTTTATTAAACTCTTATTGTGTGTCAGATATCGTATGAAGTGTTAGAATACAAAGAAATGTAGATAATTCTTACCCTCAAGGAGCTCATATTCTCATCACATATAAATCAGAACATACTAGATGAATATAGATTAGGTAAAAGGTAGTTTTAGAGAAAAAGGCACTAAAATCTGGGAGAAAGTCTTCTTGAAGAAGATGACACTAGAACTGAGCATTAAAGGAAGTCACAGATTCTGAGAGTAAGAATATGAGAGGAGGGAATTCTTTAGGAATACTTTTCTTTTTTTATTATTATATTTTTCTTTTTTTATTATTATAGCTTTTTATTTACAAGATATATGCATGGATAATTTTTCAGCATTGACCCTTGCAAAACCTTCTATTCCAAATTTTCCCCTCCTTCCCCCCACTCCCTCCCCGAGATGGCAGGTAGACCAATACATGTTAAATACATTAAAATATATGTTAAATACAATATATGTGTATATATATCCATACAGTTATTTTGCTGCACAAGAAAAATCAGACTTAGAAATAAGGTAAAATTAACCTGAGAAGGAAATCAAAAATGCAAATGGACAAAAACAGAGGGATTGGAAATGCTATGTTGTGGTTCACACTCATTTCCCATAGTTCTTTTGCTGGATGTAGCTGGTTCTTTTCATTATTGAACAAATGGAACTGATTTGGTTCATCTCATTGTTGAAGAGGGCCATATTCATCAGAACTGATCATCATATAGTATTGTTGTTAAAGTATATAATGATCTCCTGGTCCTGCTCATTTCACTTAGCATCAGTTCATATAAATCTCTCCAGGCCTTTCTGAAATCATTCTGCTGGTCATTTCTTTTAGGACAATAATATTCCATAACATTCATATATCACAATTTATTCAACCATTCTCCACTTGATGGGCATCCATTCAATTTCCTAGCTACAAACATTTTTACACATACAGGTCCCTTTCCCTTCTTTAAAATCTCTTTGGGATATAAGCCCAGTAGTAACATTGCTGGATCAACGGGTATGTACATTTTGATAACTTGTTGAGCATAATTCCAAATTGCTCTCCAGAATGGCTGAATGTAGGAATACTTTCCCAATGCCAAATTACAGATATGGTAGATGAAGCATCTTGTATATGTGATAAACAAAGTATGTTGGAGGGAAGAAGAATAAAGAAGATTAGAATGGTAGGAGGGAGTCAAGTCATGAAGAGTTTAAAATGTTTTGTAGGTAATAGAAAACCACTGGATTTTATTGAGGGGTGATGGATTTTCTTTTTTTTTTTTTATTATTATAGCTTTTTATTTACAAGATATATGCATGGATAATTTTTCAGCATTGACCCTTGCAAAACCTTCTATTCCAAATTTTCCCCTCCTTCCCCCCACTCCCTCCCCAAGGAATCACTTTGAATAAGTTTTAAAAGGAGTAGCTTATTATATATTATTTAGATCCAAATTGCTTAGCTTAGTGTATGAAATCTTGGCTGAGAATTGCAATTTAAAATGCTTTCTCCTTTCTCTGAACTCTGATAGCACTTGGTATCTTGACTATTTTCTTATTTGTCACTTTATCACAAACTGTCCTATGTTAATTATCTTTAATGTATATATAACCTGTCCACATTGCCAAACTGTCAGCTACTAATAACAATTGCTATAACTCTCATAATGTATTTAATAAAGAACCCAATGAATATTTTTGATTGATTATCTAATTAAAGCACAATAATAATGAAACTAAGATCATGGCATTTAGCATATATTACAAATATTTTTAGATAATGACTCAAAGCAAATCAGAAACTCTCAGCACTCTGGGGAATTCCCTAAAACTTTGGATCGCAGAAAATGTCCCAGTTTACACTGGTAGAAGGTTCTTAATCTAGGAATTCCCTATGTCAGTGAAATCATAGGTCCATCCTCTTTCTCTGTTAAATCAATGAATAAATATACTTTATGTCCTCTCAACAACTCTTTTCTTCCTGTTTTACAAATGAGGAAACTAAGACTCAGGGACAGATGAAGTGATGCTTTGTTGTCACTTTGTTTGTTCTTCCTTCTCTAAGAAAACCATAAGGGAGGTGATGCCATGCATACAAGTGAATTGGATTTAAGTGAGACAGAATTGTGCAAAGTCACCTGCCTCACTCTCTCCTCCAGAATCATCTGTTCCAAGGGCAATATAAAACAGGACTATAGCATCAGTTGGTGCTCTCTTTGTCATTTAGCTAGTGTCAGAAGTACAATTCAATTTATCTCTACATATGGTTAACTTTACTATGTTTTTAGGAAATCATTTTTAAAGTACAAAACTACAAAGGAATGTAATCCACTAACTATAATGCATGAATCAGCAAATTTTTAATATAATCCCTTCCTCAAAACCTCCAAAATTCACAACTGCAGCACAGAGAATAGCACAGGTAAATCAGTACAATGATCTCTTTATATAAAGAATATTTTCTTTTTAATATGGAAAAAAATTGGTAGTGAAATTTAGAGTAAATGACCTCTATAGTTCCTCTCTATTCTGAGATTCTGTGCCTCTATCATCTTCTAAATTGCATACAAAAAAAGAAAAGATCATTTCTAAAAAAAACTACTACTAAATTGTGATTTTCCTCAAATTAGATCAGTCTCAAAATAAGAATAGGTTTATTTAAATATTTACTTTCAAATGACCTCCTGAGAAAATTGTTTCAAGTTCAATAATTTATTATTCCAAATTATTTAATGACCACTTATAAAAACTTTTTTGTAGTTATGGTACAATTATTTATACTGCTAATGCAAATAATAGAATTTAGATTGATTTTCAGGTGATATTTGGGCAGCAGTAAATATGTAAGCTAAAAAAAAATCCTAAAAGCCCTTAACATGTAATAGTCACACCTGTGTTTTCCTAGCAAAATCCATATTAATACTCAAAAGGAAATTTTGTGTTAAAAAGTAGAGCATGCCATTTTGTTTTATGTAAGCAATGTCAATAACTGATAACAGAGACATCTTCTGAACAACATTCTTGGTATCCATATCATGGTATCCATATCAAAAAGTATAATTTGTCATCTGTAATCCACACATAAGGTATAGGCTCAGCATCTGTTAACAAAGCAGAAAATTACTAAGAAAATATTTCAGGGGAAAAATTAAAAGGATATGTATTTATGGTATCAATCAATGAGTGATAGAAAAGTCACATGGGTGTGGCTAAGGTTAATAACAAATTTCTCATATTCCAAACTGGCTAATCTTATGTTCATTTTTCTTCATTTTTCCACTTTTGTTTATAACTCTCAATGTTCCTCAGAGTCTTTATCTTTTAGATTAAAAAAAAAAAAACCTTGTAGTGAACCTTATCAGCATCCTCCACTCATCCCAATCACCAATCTAATAATCAAGGTAATACTTTTTAATTTTCCATTTATAATATATTGGAATTCTGAGCTCTCAAAATTCATAATGGCTTTAGTGCTTCATTCTGGAAGCAAGAAGGGACAATAAGAATTGGTGCAGCAGGATATTGAGTAGGCATGTTTGAATTACTGCTAGGAGAAATTCATTAGCATCAGAAAGGTCATGAAGTTTCTCATTTCTTTCTTTGAGAACCTGAGAGAAGGAATAGAGTTAGGCCAGACTATATAACAAGAGTGACTCTCTAATCATCATAAGTTTTCACCCCTATGTCTAACTGCTTGTTTGTTCTTTCTGTATTTTTTATTTGAGAAGAACATTACAAAAAAAAAATTACCAGAGTAAGATAAAATGGATCTTTTTTTTTTTCATAGATTCTTGTTGCCCCTGATAGTCCAAGAGGGTTCTCTCTGTCTCTGTCTCTCTCTTCTCTGCCTCTTTCTCTGTGTCTCTGTCTCTCTCTTTTTCTCTCTGTGTCTCTGTGTGTGTCTTCATATACATATACATTATAACCATTTCACAAGAAAAAAGCAAAATGCCCTTTGACAGATACATGTAGTAGTTCCTTATTGTATTGATAGTAGTTACAGCAATTAGATGCAGATATGATTTCAAGAAGAATCATAAGACTGAAAAAGAACACTGAAAAATCATTTTAGCATTTATCCACAAAAGGAACATTCTAGAATAGTAATTCCCAAAGGGGTGGAGCATGTAAATTGTGGATTAATCACTATCATTTTTAACTTCAATATGCTATTATTATAACTCATTTTTCATTATTTTCTCATTTCTAGAGTTGGGAAGGTGAGGAAAAAAGACAGAGAAAACTATAATGGAGAGAGAAAGAAGGCTGCTTCTTGGATGAGCATATATAGTTATTCTTAACTTGTTAATAGTTGAACAGTTCAGATACATGAAGAGGTAGACTTAATTATTATATGAAAAAGAAATAATATAAAATGAAGAAAATAATATTTCAAAATGTCTTTAAAAGTGTAGAGGAGTTCCATTAAATTGGAAATAAGATTTCAGTTTTCTCATTTGTGCTATTGTTAGTTTTTTTTTTTTAATGGAATTGGGATTAAGTGAGGTCAGAGTAGAACTCAAATCCTCGTGACTCCAGTGCCAGTACCCTGTGCTACCTAGTTATCTCAGTTTTCTTATTTATAAAGAAAAAAAGAAGAAGAAAAGAAAAGATAAAAAGGAGAGGAGTTGGACTAATTTATTTCTGAGAGTCTTTTCATTTAAAAAAATTATGATATTGTGAAATATTCAATATTTCAATAGATCTACAATCTAATTGAGAAATGGTACTTCCTTCAAATGTTGTAATCTTGTTAAAGCCTTATACTTTCTCACTTTTATCCTCAAGTCTTACTATAAATCCTTTTTAAGAAGTCCATCTAACATTCTGGAAGCCTTTCTCTAAATTTCTTGATACTGCATGGAAACTAATGAAATCTTTGGGGTTTTTATTAGTTATCCCTCACTCATTCAATATAACTAACTCTGCTGTTTCTCTTAAATAATATCTTATTTGAAGTGATTTAATCCTATTCCTATTCATACCCACAATGAACTTCTCTACTGACATTTAAGCTACCTATTGCTTTAATATAGCACTTCCAAAATAATATACATATTCAATAGGGGCATGGAAATCTATCTTACCATGCAGGAAAATAGGAGGGGAATAGATTGTGGAAAGGGGGGAGAGTGATAAAAGAAAGGGCATATTGGGGGAGGTAGTTGTCAGTAGCAAAACACTTTTGAGGAGGGATAGGATGAAAGGAGAGAGAATAAATGAGGGAAAATAGAATTAGCAATAGTCGTTGTTTAAAAAAAAATTGAAGCAAGTTTCTCTAATGGAATATTATTGTTTTCTGGAAGATGATGAGTAGGATGCTCTCAGGGAAAAAAAAAAAAACAGGAAAATCCTCCACAATCAAAATGAAATACTGCATACAAAGTAATAGAGATCTTCTGGGATGAACAGCTGTAAATGACTTTGTTATTCTCAGTAGTACAATCATCCACACCTACTATTGAAGTACCTATGATGAAAAATCCATCCATACTGAGAGAAGGAGCTGATTGAGTCTGAATTTGATTGAACCATTCTCTATTACTCTCTCTTTACTTTTAACAATTCTTCTTTAGGGTTTTTATTTCCATTAGGATGGGAGATGTATGTTTTCTTTCACACCTTAATTTTTGTGAAAATATTTTGCATAATTTCACATGCAATTTCTTAATTGTGGGTGAGGATAAGAGAGAGAACCTAGAAGTCAAAAATCTTAAAAACAAATGTAAAAAATGTTTTAAATGTAACTGGGGAAAATATCAAATAAATTAAAAAATACAGAAACTCCAAAAGAATATTCAGTTTGAAAAAATGGATCTTTCCTTCTAAGAAATCTTGGGATAGGGCAGGGCATTCAAAGGATTTTGAAATTTCTCATAGACAATATCTACTCACTTCTTCATACTGACTCTGTGCTCAGTTCATTGTTCATACTGATAGACTAGATCTATGAACAACCAACAGACATTCTTTATCCACTTAATTTTATTGTATAAATAGGGAGAAGTATTTTGAATGAGTTTGTATCTCATTTAGGAACTTCTACATTGTTCTTGGTCTTTAAACAATCACACTCTGTCATCCATAAACAAAGAAGATTTGAAACACTTCAAGCTCATATAAAATTCTTCCTTCATTTGGACTCTGAAGAGGGTGTCCTCTATGAGAATCACAAACACCTTTGTTACACATACGTACATCTCTCAGTTTTATGTCTTGTTTGTCAATAATAATCAGAGAATGATCCAATGATGTTGTAATATATGTTGTTATATGTTTCAAGGAATCTTGCATGATTTGTCAGAAGCATGGAAAATATATTGGAGACAAACTTTTTAGGTCATGGCTTACCTATCAAATAATTTTTTTCTTAATGACCTGCCAACAATAAATAGAATGGATTCTCATGCTTCAATTTTGTTTAAAGAAGTAGAATATTATTTATGATTTTGCTTATAAAATAATAAAGAGATAGGGAAATAGGCAAATGAGTTGATATTTATCAATAGTTTTTCAGTTCCTTTTTATTTTTAAGAAAGAGGGAGGAATAACCATAAATTCATGGATTTCTTCTTAGCCTTTTGAATCTTCTCTTTTTAGATTTCTTAAGAATTAATTAATCAGTACCTATAAAATTACGTCATCTAGAACACTGATTTTCTCTGAGAATATTTGATTTAGTCTTCTTACCTTTGTCTTCTTTAGTAGCAAACCTACTTTCTCATGCAGCATATTGGAGACTTTCTTTAAAATCTGAGTGTAGTTTCTCCATGGTTAAGTTCAATATAAAAAACAAGTTTGTTATAAAAATTTTTATAGTAGTTTTCTATCATTCACCTATGTGTTATCCTTCCAATGCAAATGCATCCATTTTTTAATGTCCTTGACATTTTTTGCTTTCTCCTTTCAAAGCTTTCTGCAAACTTGTCTTTTTTCTCCTCCTGTTTTTCTCTGTTTCATAATGTAATGTTACTTATAATCTTCCATCTAAACAAGATCTTAAAAATTAAACTATTGTCAACCTTGGCTACTATTATCTTCTAAGCAAGAAAATAAGATGTTTTCTGAGTGAAGTGGGTTCTGTGTTCTTTTATTCTCCTTGTTGTAATGAGTGATTTTTATCAATTAAATTTCCTTAGGAAAAAGTTATAGATTATTTTGAATCTGACTCTTTGTGCATATCCCATTATTTCAACATCAATATTTTCTTTAAATGGGTTAGGTTTAAATTGTCTCCTAGCTTGTTACCTTTGTTATTTTCCTTCTTCTAATTTGGTATTGATCTTAGACTTTGCTTGGTAATACAACTAGCTGTTTCAGAATAGTTGATTCAGAAATGACTCTAATGTTAGTAATCAGGCTTTTCTCATAGTTTAATAAAATTAATGCTATTTTTTGGCTTTAAGTTGATGTTTCTGTTCCATTTTCTACATAAAGACTTTTTTATTTCCTCACTCATTAATTTTTCCCATCATCTCTCTTCACTGCCTCCTCTTATATTACTTTCTATCTACTTTGCAAATATTTTGTATCTACTTATCTATATCCCTGGTTTTTCTTCTCAATAAGATGTACATTCCAAGAAGACGGGGACTTGTTTATTTTGATTTTTATATTCACATAACTTAGACTAAACATAACACCTGAAACATAGGAGGCATTTTAAAAATGCTTATTGAATGAATGAGTGAATGTTCTGCTTCCTGACCTTCATATTTGTAAGGTTCTGGTTGGCTTTCTGGAAGTCTTGGGACCAGCCTTCATTTTAGCAGAGTAATCACCCCAAGAATAGTCAGGGATAAAGTCCAAAGTCTTTATTATCTCCTTCACAATATGTTTCCTTCACCTGGGGCCTGGCTAGCTTTCTGAAGGCCCTCCAAAATGGGTCTTGGTTTCAATGCAGATGGCAGGCAAGCCACCAGGATGGTCTCTATCTTGAAGACTAAACATAACACCTGAAACATAGGAGACATTTTAAAAATGCTTATTGAATGAATGAGTGAATGTTCTACTTCCTGACCTTCTTCTTTATAAGGTTCTGATTGGCTTTCTGGAAGTCTTGGGACCAGCCTTCATTTTAGCAGAGTAATCACCCCAAGAATAGTCAGGGATAAAGTCCAAAGTCTTTATTATCTCCTTCACAATATATTTCCTTCACCCGGGGCCCGGCTAGCTTTCTGAAGGCCCTCCACAGAATGGGTCTTGGTTTCAATGCAGATGGCAGGCAAGCCACCAGGATGGTCTCTATCTTGAAGTCTGTCTGAGTCTGAAAGTTTGAGCTCTAGCCTCCAGTCCTTTGTCTTCTCTCTGTCTGGCTGAGTTTGTCCCTAGTTTATATACTCTATTACAATTACATCATTACAGTATACTGAATATAAACTAATCATTATATCACTAGGGAATCATTATTTGTTGTAAGATTAAATCAATCATACTGAACTAGAGAACTCACATGCTAAACAAGATAAGCATTGTCATCAATTCTACTGACTTAATACCTTGTTGTAAGATTAACTCAATCATACTGAGCCTTAAGTATATTTCTCCAAAGTTCCTGCCCTTTACATCTTCCACTTTCTTTTGTTTTAGAACATAGGGGGTCACACTCTCCCTGACTTCTCAGGGAAGTATACATAAATCCATCAGCATGGGAGGTATTACACAAGCACATAGTAATATAACACAAACTGGTAGTGATATAACAAATATGAATCAAAATAAGGAATTATACATGTCTATAAGTCCTAGAAATAATCCAAAACTAATCTATTGTCCATTACTTCATGTGTCCATCCAATGATTCCTGCACATTTTGAAGTCCTGCAAAAGTCTTATAATGTGTTAAGGAATCCAATGATTTCTGCAGATTTTGAAGTCCTTTATCAGTTTTATCATGTCTCAAGGAATTCAATGATTCCTGCTGGTTTTGAAGTTTTGCAACAGTCTTATCAACAATTTTTCATCTCAGGGAATCCAGTGATTCCTGAGGGTTTTGAAATTTTGTAACATTTCATTATCAGCCATGCTTTTTCAATGTCAGATGTTAGGTCTTCTGTTGGAATCCTTACTAACTTCTAAGTAATTAGAGTTGATCTAATCTTACAAGAAGATGTTTTGGGCAGAACCTGAAACAAGGTACTAAGTAGAACTACCCATAATCCCTCTCTCTGGAAGGAGCATAAATAGGCCAATGGGCCAGTCGGAGAGTTCTTCGGAGAGGAAGACGCTACAAATCGAGATTTCACCAGAATGACATGAAGACTGGAGCTGGCTGGAGGCTGAAGAAAGCAGAGGCAGAGGCTGAAGGACCAGACCTTTGGATTTAAAGACATTTGGAGAGCTCTTGGAACCAAGCAGAGAGATAGGCCTCTAAGCTAATCGGGCTAGAAGAAAAAGCTCACCACAGTCTTCTCCTTTGTTTCAAGCTTTTTTTCTCTTTTTCTGTCTCTCTCCAATGGACGAGGTGAATATGGCTCATTAGCACCCTTTTGATTCCTTCTCCATCTGTAGAGAGACAAGCAAATCCTCTCCTCCAAGCAGTTAATCTACCTGGTCCCTTCCAATCACCACTTTCTGGATCTCTGCACATCATCTTGCACTGGACACTGCCCTTCTGTTGGGTTATAAAACCTGTATTCTCCCCAATTGTAATCCCTTTCTTCCAACTGATTGCTTCTCTGCTGATTGATCATATCAGAGTATTGAACTTCTAAAGACACTCTATATGTAACCTTGGCTGCTATCATGCTCCATCTGTTTTTTCCCTGAAGCCCTGGAGCTGGGCCCTGTCTTTCATTTCCCTGAATCAATCTATATTCTGATGCCTACTGGGGCCCTAAAGCTGGGCCCCATTTTTCATTTCCTTGAGTCAGTCTACATTCTGAGGTCTGGTGAAAGCCTTTATTGCTTTTTGGACATAGGGTTTTGGGTCTTCTTCTCCCACCCTGTCCTCTCATTCTATCTCTGTGACAAGATTGAGCTTGCAGATGTCCTACTTTATCACATTGAAAGCACCAATAAGTCTCTCTGGAAGGCCCTTGCCAAGAAGGACCTTGTCTTCCCATTTTATGCACCATAGCTTGGGTACAAAAGGCATTTGTGTCCACTGTAGCACAGTGTTTTATGATTTCATCTAAAGGAGCATTCTTGTATAGTCCTAGTATAATTCTTGTACAAACCTCATTAGCATTTCTTTTTTTTCTTCCTTTTTTTTTTTTAATAACTTTTTATTGACAGAGCCTATGCCTGGGTGATTTTTTTTTTTTTAACAATATTATACCTTGCACTCACTTCTGTTCTGACTTTTCCCCTCCCTCCTTTCACCCCCTCCCCCAGATGGCAAGCAGTCCTATACATGTTGAATATGTCACTGTTTATCTTAGACACAATATATGTATACAGAACCGACAGTTCTCTTGTTGTACAGGAAGAATTGGATTCAGAAGGTAAAAATAACACAGGAAGAAAAACAAAAATGCTATCAGTTTGCATTCATTTCCCAGTGTTCTTTCTTTGGGTGTAGCTGCTTCTGACCATCCTTGATCAATTGAAACTGAGTTAGATCTCTTTGTCAAAGAAATCCACTTCCATCAGGATAATTCTCATACAGTATTGTTGTTGAGGTATATAATGATCTCCTGGTTCTGCTCATTTCACTTAGCATCAGTTCATGTAAGTCTTGCCAATCCCTCTGTATTCATCCTGCTGGTCACTTCTTACAGAACAATAATATTCCATAACATTCATATACCACAGTTTATTCAACCATTCTCCAATTGATGGGCATCCATTCATTTTCCAGTTTCTTGCAACTACAAATAGGGCTGCCACAAACATCATTAGCATTTTCTTTAAAAGCAAGTTGTTTTTATCATTATTCCTGTTGTAGCATTTTCACCAATAGTTTGTATGACAGCTGTCTGCAGATGCAAAATCAGCAAAGGGTTCATTTGGACCTTGGGCTATTTTCATAAAGGCTTCCTCTCTATCTTGTTTTCCTGGGAGGGTGCACCATGCTTGATAGCAGCAGCAGCAGCAATTTGCTAATATGCTATCAAAGGGTAATTAATCTGTGCTAAAGTGTCTGCATAATGACCTATACCTCCTAGTTGATCCAAGGTGATTTGTATATCAACTCCAATTTGCCTATTTTGTTAGTCTTGTGTTCTACATAGTTCATTATACTCCAAAAGCCACAACAAGTTTTGTCCAGGTTCTAAACATGTCATTACTATAGATTTCTAATCATTAGGGGTTAAAATTTCATAAGCCAAATTTTTTAATACCATCTTAACATAAAATGATGCAGCCCCATAAAGACCATAATCCTTTTTCAGTCAAACTCTTGAATAACAGGGTATGCTTCTATTTTTAAATCAAATATATCCTGTCCTTTTTTAGCTTTAATTAGTGCCTTTTGTAATCTTGTCATAGGGGAATAGACAAAGCTGCTTCATGGGTGTTGCTGATTGTATCACTGCCCTTGACCATCCTCCTTCTCCCTTCACTCATAAAGGGTTAATTGGGGGGGGGGTAGGTCAGAGGATGGGGAATGCCCTAATGCTCCTGTTGTGAAGCACCACATTCCTTAATTTTATCAGCACTGTACTTAACTCCTTTTTTGTCTAATTCTTCATGGTTTTCAGCTCTTTTATCAGTACCCTCCCTTTCCTGCTCTTTTTTCTTTTTCCTTATTCTAATATTTTTGTAATTCCTTAAATTCTTTTTAATGTTTCAAAGAGTTCAATGATCTGCTTCCAAGTTACAATCAAACTTTTTTTTTTTTTTTTTTTATTAGCCTAACTATGCTTTCTATACACTTCTTTTGGGATGGGAAAGGCTCTTTTCTAAGCATTTGTCCCATTTCAGCTGAAACACTAGTAACAACTTAACAAAGTGTCCCACTTGTCTATTTTGTCTATTTCCTGCTTGTCTGCTAAATCAACAATAATATTCTATAATATTCATATCCTGTAAGTTATTCAGCCATTCTCCAACTATTGGACACCCAGCCATTCTCCAACTATTGGACACCCACTCAGTTTCCAGTTTTTGACACTACAAAAAGGCCTTCCACAAACATTTTTGCACTTATAGGCCCCTTTCTCTTCTTTAAGACCTGTCTTTGAGATATAAGCCCAGTAGACAAACTACCAGGTCAATGCACAGTTTAACTCTTTGGGCATAGCTCTATGTTGCTTAACAGAATGATTGGATCTGTTCACAATTTCACCAACAATGTATTAATGTCCCAGTTTTCCACATCCCCTCAACATTCATCATTATCTTTTTCTTGTCATTTTAGCCAATCTGAGAGGTGTGTAGTGATATCTCAGAGTTGTCTTAATTTGCATTAATAGTGATTTGGAGCACCTTTTCATATGACTAGAAATGGTTTCAATTTCTTCATCTGAAAATTGTCTGTTCGTATCCTTTGACTATCGATCAAATGAAGAATGGCTTGAATTCTTATAAATTTGAGTCAATTCTTTATATATTTTTAAATGGGCCTCTTATCTCTTTAAGCGATAATTTTGCGTTTTCCTCTTCTGTCTTTGAAACTGTTAAAAATAGATAACTTTCACATCTGTTCCAGTTCTCCTCAATGAATGCAAGCAGGAATATTTCAAAGGGGAGACCATGGTATTGCAACTTGAAGGAAAGACTATCTAAATTATTGAGCTTTTAAACTTTTTTTTGGCCAATACAGAGATTCCAGCTATACATTTAATAAAAATAAGAGTGTGAGGAGGAAAAAAAATCTCTAATAACTTTTTAGTAGAGTCTCTGGGGTTCTCTAAGTATACCATCATATCATCAGCAAAGAGTGATAATTTGGTTTCCTCATTGCCTATTCTTATTCCTTTAATCTCTTTCTCAACTCTTATTGCCAAAGCTAGCATTTCTAATACAATATTAAATAGTAACAGTGATAGTGGGCAACCTTGAGAAAAAAAAATTCTCAGAAAAATAGACCTGGAAACTTGAAACAGTTTCCATAAAAGTGACTTGAGATGGCAACCATTTTTCTGTCTTTTTTTGCCCTTAGAAAGCAATGTGTTAGCTTACAAAAAAAGCAATGTCCCAGAGGGAGGGAGCTGCTAGGGAATCTCTGTATACACAAAAGTGTATAAATTGGGGGTTGGAGGAATGTTGGAAAGGGTATGATCAATCCCTTAGTATGCACAAGTCTCAAATAGAGAAGTTTAGAGAGTGATTGACAACTCTGTCTGCCCAGCTTGACAACTTTAGTAGACATGGTGCTTTTATATAATATACAAAAAGTCTATATAGTCTTTAATCTTTTCACATAGAAATATGAAATATGTATTACTAAATCAAGCTTCCCAACATTTTTGTCAGAATCTTCCCTTCTATTTTTTCATTGAATACACTGACATTGGCATATAAATGTTATGGAATATTATTGTTCTGTAAGAAGTGACCAGCAGGATGAATACAGAGAGGATTGGCGAGACTTACATGAACTGATGCTAAGTGAAATGAGCAGGACCAGGAGATCATTATATACCTCAACAACGATACTATTTGAGGATGTATTCTGATGGAAGTGGATCTCTTCGATAAAGAGAGCTAATTCAGTTTCAATTGATCAAGGATGGACAGAAACAGCTACACGCAAAGAAAGAACACGAGGAAATGAATATAAACTGCTTGCATTTTTGTTTTTCTTCCCGGGTTATTCATACCTTCTGAATCCAATTCTCCCTGTGCAACAAGAAAACTGTTTGGTTCTGCACACATATATTGTATCTAGGATATACTATAACTTATTTAACATGTAAAGGACTGCTTGCCATCTGGGGGAAGGGGGGAAGGAAGAGAGGGCAAAAATCGGAACAGAAGTGAGTGCAAGGGATAATGCTGTAAAAAATTACCCTGGCATGGGTTCTGTCAATAAAAAGTTAAAAAAAAAATAAGTACACTGACATTTTTAAAAAACTTGTTAAGAACTGCAATACAAGATAATAAAATATCCCGATGAAAATGATGTTTCTACTTACCTTGTGACACAGTGATAAAAAATCAAATCCTTACTTGTCTTTCAAAAAAAAAAAAACACAATCTTTTTGAGTTCTTTCCAGTTATCTAAAGCTCTTTTTTTGTCTTCTGATTTCATTTCCTAATGATGATGTCAGGATTGATATAATTTGTTTTTTTCAGATTTAATTCTGTATTTTTGTTTGGGAGTTACTAAGTAAGGATCTTACATAACTCGGAATAACAATAGTGAAATTAAATCTGGACATTCTGTGATTTTTTTTAGATTCTAGCAATATCTATAGTAAAATTTGCATTCTATACTACTTTCAGTCAAAAATGTAACTTTGAAGATATAGTCTATTTTAGGATGATATTTATAAAACCCTGCCTATTGTCTTCTCATTTCTTCATTATGGATGCCCTCCATATGTGGAAGGAATATTTTCATAAGTATTTTGAAGAGACAAAAAATTGGATTATGGGTATATGGTACTATTTTCTCAATCGCCTATGTTTGGTCATAAGCTCAGTTTTTTGAGATTTATATCCTTCTATCCTTAAAACTTTATCTTTCCCAGCTCAGTCTACTGTCTATATTTTAGACAGTTCATTTTTTTTTTTCAAAGAGCCATTTAGACTTTATCATTGAGGACTATGGTATTAGAGTCCAAATGTGGTGACTTCACTGTCACTGATGGAAAATACATTTGGTTATAGTCATGGTAACAGTTCTTTTGCATAGTTTATTTTTTTTTTTTTACCTTGACCTTTAATGGTCTTAAAATGATCTAACTTAATTGAATCTCTTTCCACACTTTCTGTAAAAATTATTTCTTATTCTTCTATTTCTGTTTTGTTAGGTAATATATACTTATCATAATCTTCCATATTCCTTCTAGGTATTATCAGAGAGTAACCAGAATTTTAATTAAGGTCGACCATTTACCACTTACCTATTAACTCAAACCAATAATTACAGATCATTGTTCTATTTTTCCAACCAACAGGTACTTCTTAATTGAGTAACTTAATACAGTATTACATAAAAAAATTAGATCAACTATATAACCAACACAAAACTCCAGTATTACAACATTTATTTTTAAAGTCATTTAAGTATTCTATGCTACAAAGTGACTTTGAGGTGGTTTAAAAAAAAAAAAAAGTCTTGTTTCCCTTCTTATGTCTGTATATTTAATCTCTCCTCTATTTTAAGCTTTATATTTTTAATAAGGAAAATCCATTCAATAAATCTTTACACACACACACACACACACACACACATATGTATGTATACATATGGACATATATATGTATATACACACATATAGACAGCGAAAGAGAAAGAAACAGAGACAGAGAGAGATAGTATATGTGGGCATATGAAATCTACATATCTATATGTACATATATGCAAAACATAAGTGTCTATATTCATATGTATATATGTACACATATATGTACATATATTTAAAAGCTGCATTCATAGGTAGAAAGCCAATATATTTCAGAGGTTGAATTTAAACCTAGGTCAACCAGACTTTGAGGCTGATACTTTATCCTCTTTATCCAGCATCCCATGTAACTTGTTATATGGCCAAGTTCCTGGGAAATCTCTTAAAGCTCTCAGTGTCTAAGACTATAAATTGTCAAACCGTTGCTTATTGCCTTGATAAAAGGTGTCTCTTTAGTAGGGAAATCTCCTTATAGCAATTAAGTTACAGTTTTGGGTTAACATTTTTTAAAAGTACCTTTATGATGAAATTTTATTTTTTAAAGGAATATACTTACCTTATATATTTTTCATTTTCAGTTCTACTATGCGCCTTGGACCAACACTTGTAAAACCAGCAATCTGTGAACATAATTGATTAAGTGTTACTATGCCACATTCCCTTATCATTTACTTGTTTAATAATGCCTTTGTCTTGTTTATCTTACATTGCTTTAAAAGATCTTTGCAAGTAAGTGGTAATAAAATTATTACTTTACTTATTAATGGAAATTAATGAATGGCAAGTGAATATCATTTCTAAATCTCAGGAATTTATTTTGTGGAAGCAAAGGTAAGGATTTAGTTAATTTATTTACTCATATTTCATTTACTTACTTACCAAATTATTCTATTGTGTATAGAATGATTAGTGAAGAATTGATAAGCAAAGGAGGTAGGAGGGCATAGGGAACAAATAGTCTAGAGATCATTGAGAAAGGAAGAATAAGAAAGAAGAAAAAAAAGGTACCTAAAGTTTTTTTTATAGAAAAATAAAGTTCATTCAAGTTCATTCCCTCCAAAGACTCACATTAAAAATGTCAGATTTGCAAAGGGGTCATTTCATTTAATATGAATCACTAGAATAGATCTCCCATGGCAATTTTTTAACCTTTCATAGAAAACAAAATATCACGTTCAAATAATAGTTTATATTCCCTTAATAGTTCCTTAAGCCTAATTTGAATAGCTTTTTAAGCTCTATTCACAATTAAAGTGTACTGAATATTATCACCAAATTAAAAAAAATGTGTCAGCCTTCCTTTTGATATAATAAATCGAACAAGATAGTACTTAAAGGATCTTTAGTGAGTAGAGAATAATAATATATAGAGAATAATAATATATTGATTATTTGCACATAATAATGTTGTTTCTAGAGTTATTCAACACACTTTTTTCACATAGAAATATAAGAATTCAACTAAACAAACATTTATTACTTAACTTCTATGGACAAAACATTGTGCCGAGGGTAGATATATTAAGAATAAATACATTATAATCCCTATCCTCAAGGAGCAAAAAAAGGAAAGTGGAGGAAAATATGCTAATGAATCAGTATGATGAGAGGACATAGGCTTGTGATAAGAATGTGAAATGTCCAACTAAAATACTAAAAGAAATCTGAGGAAGAAGAAATAACTTTCAGTTAAAGGTGCAAGGAAAAACTTTGTAGATGTGATGATACCTGAACTGGACCTAGAAGGAAAAGAATTTCAAAATTCTTAGGTAGAAAGAATACATTTGAGACAGGGTGAGTGATCGGAAATGAATGCACAGAGGGAGGAGGAACTCAGGACACAGAAAATAATAGTTTGCCTAAATGACCGAATTTCCAAAAAGAATATAATGAAATTAAGTTGGAAAATTATGGTTACTTCAAATTATGGAACATCTTAAATATCGGTCCCAGACATCTTTATGTGCATAAGGAAGGTAATATAGAAGGAGGGCCTTAGGGCCCTCAAGACTTCAGTTCAGTCATGTCTCCTACACACGTTGATTAGATGAACTTGGGCATGTCACTTAACTTTTTTCTGTTCAAGATAAACATAATTTATTGAATTAAAGAGAGACCAAATTGGATCTGCAGAGGAAATTCCCTACATCAAGACCATAGATTCAGTCTTTTTCCTATAATAAGCATTACTGAAATAAAGAGATCTGTGTAATCAGAAGATTATTTTGATAGCTAAATGGAAGATGAGTTAGGTAGAGAGGAGTAGGGAGAAAAGAGAAGTCAATGGGAAGACTATTTTAATAGCTTTAAACAGAGACTTAATCAAACTGAACACTTGAAAGAGGATGGTGGTACTAAGTGGAGAACAGTAAACAGATCTGAGACATGTTGCTAAGACAGAATTTTAGTACTTGAAACTTACTGGAAGTATCTAATTTTAGGGAAGAAAAGCCAAAGTTGACTCTGAAATCTATGTGACTGGGAAGATAGCATAACAGCATTAGGGAAACAAGAAAGGAAGAAATGGAGGGGAAGCAGGGAAGGGACAATATTGATATCTTAGTTAAAGATATTTTGCCTTAGAAGTTCTAAGCAGATATTCAGGTGCCAATGATGAAACCATAGTATGGTTTCATACTAAGCTGGAAGTGAACTCAGAGGTCATGTAGCCCCAAAATATCTGAACTACAATTCTCTTTATTCTCTCAAAAATGATTTTCAAACATCTACATTTCAGTGATAGGAGACTCTCTTCAAAAGTATTTCCTTTTTAGAAAGCTCCAATTTTCATAGGAATATTTCATGATAACAGAAATTTTCTGCAGTATATTTGATTTTAACCAATATATTTCCTTGCCTTTTGGGTAGAAGCATATATAGAAACAACTACTCAGCAAGTCACTGTAAAGGAGGGACTGTCACTCAAAGGGCAAATCAGTCCTGGAGGTAGAGCTGTGGGAGATATCTGTACAGACAAGAGAGATTAAAGTCATGGGTTTAGATCACTAAGGGGAGAGCAGAGAGTAATAATATATACTGTTTGCTTATAAAACTATTTTTAAAAGATTATATAAAAGACATTTCAACAAAACCGTTTTAATGATCTATAATTTTCAACGAATTTTTAATGAATTTAAGTCTAATAGCAATAGCTAATGATATCTAATCAGAGGACTTAGGTATGAATACCATCTCTATTATTTATCACCCTTAATTTTAGAAAAGGCAGCATTTTGAGTCTGGAGTCAGAAAAACTTATCTTCTTAAATTCAAATCTAGTTCAAAACTAGTATCTGACTTACTACTATGTGACAATGGGCAAATCACTTTGTTTTTCTCAATTTCCTTGTAAAATGAGCTGAATGAGCTCATTTTATTCCAGTATCTTTGCCATGAAAATCCCAATAGTGACATGAAGAGTTGGACATGAATGAAAAGTACAAAAAAAAATCTTGGAATAAAAAATAAGGAGGTAATAGAATGCAATAGAAAGAGAACATACTAATTGTATCAACAGGACTTGTATTCATATCTTACATGTGATCCATACCAGCTGAGGTAAGAAAGGCAGGTGCCAATCTGAGTCTTAGTTTTCTCATCTACAATGTGAAAGATTAGTGTAAAATGTCCTCTTAGATTCAATTTCAGATTTATGATCCTTGAAGGTCAGGATTGTTTCCTTGTTGTGTTTCTATTTCCAGTGGGTCTTAGTTTCTCGAATGAATGAATGAATACCATCTAACTTCTCTGGATTTTAATTTACTTATGTGTATAGGGGCTTTTTATATGTTGTTTTAAAGTTTGTGAAACATTTCACACATATTATTTCTTTTGAGCCTTTCTATAACTCTGATGGTTTAGGTATTACAAGTATTTGTTGTATTCATTTTACAGGTAATCCCAAGGATCAGAAAGATTAATTGATTTGCATATGATCAAATAACTAAAAGAGCTAAAGGCTCTATTTTGAAAAAAAAAATCTCAATTCAAAGTCTAACACTTTCCATCTTTTACCTTCCATCGCTAAATATATAATTTTATTGTTACAAAATTAATTACTATAGAAGATGGGAAAAGATAGTACTTAAAGGATCTTTAGTGAGTAGAGAATAATAATATATAGAGAATAATAATATATTGATTATTTGCACATAATAATGTTGTTTCTAGAGTTATTCAACACACTTTTTTCACATAGAAATATAAGAATTCAACTAAACAAACATTTATTACTTAACTTCTATGGACAAAACATTGTGCCGAGGGTAGATATATTAAGAATAAATACATTATAATCCCTATCCTCAAGGAGCAAAAAAAGGGAAAGTGGAGGAAAATATGCTAATGAATCAGTATGATGAGAGGACATAGGCTTGTGATAAGAATGTGAAATGTCCAACTAAAATACTAAAAGAAATCTGAGGAAGAAGAAATAACTTTCAGTTAAAGGTGCAAGGAAAAACTTTGTAGATGTGATGATACCTGAACTGGACCTAGAAGGAAAAGAATTTCAAAATTCTTAGGTAGAAAGAATACATTTGAGACAGGGTGAGTGATCGGAAATGAATGCACAGAGGGAGGAGGAACTCAGGACACAGAAAATAATAGTTTGCCTAAATGACCGAATTTCCAAAAAGAATATAATGAAATTAAGTTGGAAAATTATGGTTACTTCAAATTATGGAACATCTTAAATATCGGTCCCAGACATCTTTATGTGCATAAGGAAGGTAATATAGAAGGAGGGCCTTAGGGCCCTCAAGACTTCAGTTCAGTCATGTCTCCTACACACATTGATTAGATGAACTTGGGCATGTCACTTAACTTTTTTCTGTTCAAGATAAACATAATTTATTGAATTAAAGAGAGACCAAATTGGATCTGCAGAGGAAATTCCCTACATCAAGACCATAGATTCAGTCTTTTTCCTATAATAAGCATTACTGAAATAAAGAGATCTGTGTAATCAGAAGATTATTTTGATAGCTAAATGGAAGATGAGTTAGGTAGAGAGGAGTATAGAGAAAAGAGAAGTCAATGGGAAGACTATTTTAATAGCTTTAAACAGAGACTTAATCAAACTGAACACTTGAAAGAGGATGGTGGTACTAAGTGGAGAACAGTAAACAGATCTGAGAGATGTTGCTAAGACAGAATTTTAGTACTTGAAACTTACTGGAAGTATCTAATTTTAGGGAAGAAAAGCCAAAGTTGACTCTGAAATCTATGTGACTGGGAAGATAGCATAACAGCATTAGGGAAACAAGAAAGGAAGAAATGGAGGGGAAGCAGGGAAGGGACAATATTGATATCTTAGTTAAAGATATTTTGCCTTAGAAGTTCTAAGCAGATATTCAGGTGCCAATGATGAAACCATAGTATGGTTTCATACTAAGCTGGAAGTGAACTCAGAGGTCATGTAGCCCCAAAATATCTGAACTACAATTCTCTTTATTCTCTCAAAAATGATTTTCAAACATCTACATTTCAGTGATAGGAGACTCTCTTCAAAAGTATTTCCTTTTTAGAAAGCTCCAATTTTCATAGGAATATTTCATGATAACAGAAATTTTCTGCAGTATATTTGATTTTAACCAATATATTTCCTTGCCTTTTGGGTAGAAGCATATATAGAAACAACTACTCAGCAAGTCACTGTAAAGGAGGGACTGTCACTCAAAGGGCAAATCAGTCCTGGAGGTAGAGCTGTGGGAGATATCTGTACAGACAAGAGAGATTAAAGTCATGGGTTTAGATCACTAAGGGGAGAGCAGAGAGTAATAATATATACTGTTTGCTTATAAAACTATTTTTAAAAGATTATATAAAAGACATTTCAACAAAACCGTTTTAATGATCTATAATTTTCAACGAATTTTTAATGAATTTAAGTCTAATAGCAATAGCTAATGATATCTAATCAGAGGACTTAGGTATGAATACCATCTCTATTATTTATCACCCTTAATTTTAGAAAAGGCAGCATTTTGAGTCTGGAGTCAGAAAAACTTATCTTCTTAAATTCAAATCTAGTTCAAAACTAGTATCTGACTTACTACTATGTGACAATGGGCAAATCACTTTGTTTTTCTCAATTTCCTTGTAAAATGAGCTGAATGAGCTCATTTTATTCCAGTATCTTTGCCATGAAAATCCCAATAGTGACATGAAGAGTTGGACATGAATGAAAAGTACAAAAAAAAATCTTGGAATAAAAAATAAGGAGGTAATAGAATGCAATAGAAAGAGAACATACTAATTGTATCAACAGGACTTGTATTCATATCTTACATGTGATCCATACCAGCTGAGGTAAGAAAGGCAGGTGCCAATCTGAGTCTTAGTTTTCTCATCTACAATGTGAAAGATTAGTGTAAAATGTCCTCTTAGATTCAATTTCAGATTTATGATCCTTGAAGGTCAGGATTGTTTCCTTGTTGTGTTTCTATTTCCAGTGGGTCTTAGTTTCTCGAATGAATGAATGAATACCATCTAACTTCTCTGGATTTTAATTTACTTATGTGTATAGGGGCTTTTTATATGTTGTTTTAAAGTTTGTGAAACATTTCACACATATTATTTCTTTTGAGCCTTTCTATAACTCTGATGGTTTAGGTATTACAAGTATTTGTTGTATTCATTTTACAGGTAATCCCAAGGATCAGAAAGATTAATTGATTTGCATATGATCAAATAACTAAAAGAGCTAAAGGCTCTATTTTGAAAAAAAAAATCTCAATTCAAAGTCTAACACTTTCCATCTTTTACCTTCCATCGCTAAATATATAATTTTATTGTTACAAAATTAATTACTATAGAAGATGGGAAAAGATACTTCTTAAAAAGACAGTAGATCAACAGAAGAAAATAAAAAGAGTATCTGCTTTATGTTAAAATCAAAATGAGAGAACACTGGACCAGAAAAGAAAGTAGAAAAAAATAACAGTCAGCCTCATTAAAATTTTCTCTATATTCTTGAGAAAAACTGAACTCTAAACTTTCCCAAGAATCCTTTCCCCAACTACCTCAGGCTAAATTAATGGTCTTTCTAGTCCTCTGTAGAACTTAGTATTTGTACTATACATTCAAAAACTAACTTCTAATTTTATGTGATACATTCTGATAACTATTCAAAAGGTAGTTAGCAATGTGAGCATGAAATTTAAGAGAATTAATAAATGATGTGGGAAATAAGAACAAAGAGATCATCATTGAAGCCGTGTGACAAGATCTCAATGGAGAAAGAATAGAAAGAGAAATAGTGTTTTTCTTATGATAACTCCTCAAGAATATTGTAAGTTTCTTGAAGGTAGAAACACAGTTTTGTAATTCATTTGGCATATCCCTTCCAACCATAGTACTGATAGAGGTTTACATACTTTCCAACTAATAACTGCTCAGTAAGTAATTATTAACTCTGCTCCCAGGGAAGTTTATTAATGTGGATTTAAGGCAGTAAATTACAAATCATTTTTCTTGATTTATATTTTTAAAAAAATAACAGAATTATGTTTTGCTGAACAAACATGAAACTCAGGAAAAATAATTAACATAAACATTCTTTACGACTTTCTTGTTAATAGCAATTTATGGTTATTCCTGATACTTTTACAGCCACTAAGTATTATATTGTTTATTTTTAAGTGCAGTTTTTTGCTAATCATTATTTTTATAGATTGAAATGTACTTGAAGGTTAAAAGATTGTTCAGATATGCTATTCATTAATTTGAACCTTTTCACACTTGCTGATAAGAAGGCATTGATTCTCTTGAGGCTTCATATTACCTCCAATAAAATTAATAAGAGTATAAGACACCATATATCCATGGAGAACTCCATTAGATGAACTAGGAGGATCCAATCTAATTTCACTTCAGTTTTTGTTAAATTGAGAAATATGATTTGATTTGGTCACAAAAACCCTTGTATTTTCAGGAGCAAATGGTTCTGTGAATAAAATGTATTGAAATTAAAAGAATGATCTAATTGTATATTGTAATGTATACATTTTATATGCACTTACATACATTATCTTATAAATTATTCAAAAATCTAAAGCTACACTTTACATCAGAGGGAAGATAAGAGATTAATCTATTTTATGTCATTATGATATTTAAACAAAAACAAATTTAACAAACATTTGCATTGATACTATTTTAACTATTAGTACTCAATCTGAATTGTGCAGTTTTGTGAAAAGTGTATCATCATGTATAATCACCATTTTTTTTTTTCACTTCTCAGGCTCAATTGACATCATCAGTTGTAAAGTCTGGGCTAGTTCCCTGGAGGCCTCAAGAACAGCCAAAATCAGGATAAGTAAAAGTCCTTGGTCTTTAGAAAGAGAAGTGAAGGAGACAGACAAACTTCCACAGGCTCGCCAACAACCTTTCTTCTCTTTGTCCTGATGAAAAGTGAATCTGGCTTGTCTTACACTGTTGGGGTCCTCAGCTAGTGCAGACCTGCTGACACCAGTTGGAATCTGAGCACTTACCAATTATCATTGCCTCTATGACCTTCGGACATCTCCGAATGTGACAGAGTAGTCTGACACCACTTATGCAGTTAGAGAAGCTTTATTGCTTGGTTACATCATCTTGTCTCTCCTTCTGCTTCCTTGCTTCCCTGCTTCCTCTCTCTCCCTCTGCTATCTTGTATTTATAACCCTCTAATCTCCCTTGTCAACATGCCCCAACAACAAGTATGTGTTTAGTTTGTGTATCCAGGAGCCCAGCGGTGGCTGAGACGGTGGGGAGATCTCAATATGGTGCATGCTCAATGCCTGTCCTGGAGTGTCTATAGGGTGTGCCCCAGACCTTTAGCCAATGAGACAGAACCCACACCCAAGGCCTCAACATCAATTCCCAAGAATGAGCTGAATGAAATCCAACCAGCCAAAGACCACAAGGGTCAAGTTTGCACAAGACTTGTCTTTGCACAGACTTGTTGCCTATACAAATGGGGCATTGTGTGCAAGGTACATGATGAAAGGTCTCAAGATTAATGCAGACTGTTGGTATTCTTTTCCCTAGCATTCTTATTGCTAGGTTCTCTAGCATCACACCACCCTCTAATCCTTCCTAGTAATCCTTCCTTCTAATCTGTATACACCAAATATCTAGCCAGCAGTGAACAGTGAGAAAGGACATTTTCCTAAACATATGCTAATAGAATCATTGTCCAATAAGTAATTAGCCTTAAGTGCTCAGTTGTCTGATTCAACCACATCTTTTAAAAGTTTCAGCCCTTTTCATCTCCCACTTTCTTTTGTTTTAGAACACAGGTGGTCACGCCATCCCTGACTTCTCAGGAAGAGAGATGAAAAGTACCAAAGGGAAGTGGGGAGTCAATGCAGATATTGTTAGCAGGTTTCTGGGCTGAAGGGTCTTACTAGAAAGAGGAATGCAGAAATCCATCAGCATGGGATGTATTACACAAGCAAATAGCAATATAGCACAGGCTATTAATGATGACTCTCCCCACAGCTGATGCAGGCTCAATATGGTGTAACAAACATGAATTGTACATGTAAGTAGTGATATAACAAAAAATATGAATCAACATAGTCTTGTAAAAGATTTCCAGAAGTCCTAGAAGGAGGGTATGTAAATAACAATCACACATATGCCTCCTTCAGCAGCTAAGAGTTCAAAACCAATCTATTATCCGTTACTTCATATACATGCAGGGAATCTAAAGATAACAACAAATTTTTGAAGTCCTGTAACAGTCTTTTTATGTGTTAAAGAATCCAATGATTCCTGCAGATGTTGAAGTCTTGCAACAGTCTTATCATGTCTCAGAGAATCCAATGATTCCTGTGAGTTTTCAAGTTTCACAACAGTCTCATTAACAATTTTTGATGTCCATGGGTCAATTGCTATAACTGCCAGGCTCTTTCAGTGGTGGGCACAATCAGCGATGGAATCACCCAATGTTCTTGTGTCTTCTCTTTCATTTCAAGGGTGTGCTCTATCTCTCTCTGATGGACAAGGCAAATACGGCTTGTTGGCACCCATCTGATTCCTTCTCCATCTGTAGAGATACAAACAAACCCTCTCTCCCCAGCAGTTAATCTATCTGGTCCCTTCCATTCACCACTTTCTGGATCTCTCCACATCACCTGGAGATTATCTAAAGATAGTGGAGCGGCTCGCACTGGATACTGCCCTTTTGGTGGGTTATAAAACCTGTCTGCCAGAGCCAGTGCATCTTTGTCAAAAATCAAGAAATTAATAGCATAAAGAATTAGATTTAGAAGTTCTCTAGGGTTACCTGTGGCTCCCCCTTTCTTTTGTTTTTGGAGGAGCATCTTTAATGTCTCTGTTTATCCTCTCTACTATTGCCTTTTCTTGAGGATTAAAGGGTATGCCAGTGGTATGTAAAATCTTATACTGTGCACAAAAGTGTGCAAAATGTTTAGAAGTATATGCAGGTCCATTCTCTGCTTGTGGCACACCCATAATTGCAAAACCTTGTATAAGGAATTCAGTGACTACTCGGGCTGTCTCTTTTGCTGCTGGTATTGCAAAAGTGAATCCTGAAAAGGTGTCTACCACAACATGGATAAAAGACAGATGATCAAAAGATTTGTAATGGGTCACATGCATTTGCCAAATTTCATTGGGTCTCAAACCATGAGGATTCTACCCTAGAGGGAGTGTAGGAGAGTGGAAAGGAAGGCAAGCTGTACTATGCTTCTAGCTTCCTCTTTTGTTATCCTAAACTGTAAACATAAAGCTTGAGCAGCTGGATAATATTTAGAATGTGATTCTTGGGCTTCCTGAAATAAAGGTGTATTGGCCAACATGGTGAGAAGGCTATCTGCCTTTGAATTATCATCAAAAATAGGATCTGGAAGTCCACTTTGAGAGTGGACATGAAAGATATAAATCTTACGTGGATGGTTTCTCACTTGCTCTATAAGTTCCTTAAAGAATGGATATATATATTGGAAGCTACAAATTTTATTTGGGTTGTGGCAATTCTTTGTACCACATCTACTGATTATCCCGAATCAGATATTATGTTTATATCTCCTGGATAATAAGTAAGAGCTTAGAATGATTGCATACAATTCATTCTGCTGAGTGGACTGAAAAGGAGTTCTGACTACTCTCTTTAAAGATAAGTCCCAAGAGTATACAGCACAAATATCATGTTTGAATGCATCTGTAAAGATAATTGTTTCTTTAAGAGGAACTTTAGAAACCTTTTCTTCAAGAATACATCACCAATTATGTAATAGTCTGGTTATCTTTAATGAAGACCCATGTGTAAAATTTGGAGCTGTGGCGAATAAAATTTGCCACTTTGAGATGGTTACACAGCATACATTAATTTGTGCATTAGTATAAAAGGTGTATATTTTGTCAGGTCTTATCCCAGATAAGTGTACTGCTCGTTGAATGGCTTTTAATAAAATTCTAGCCACAAGCACTGGGTAAGGAGTAAGGCTTTGTTCTGGTTGTGCTGGGAGGTTCACTCACTCTAGAACACTGTCTCCTTGATGAAGGACTGCTGTGGGTGCCTCTTTTGTAGCAAAAACTGATATTTTCAAGGGTTTTTGAGTGACTCTTTCCACCACATTGCATAAATCCAGTTCAACTTCTCTCAAAGCCTCTTGAGCTTCTTTTGTAAGCTGGCATGGTGAGTTTAAAGCACTGTCTCCCGTTAAAATGTCATAATATGGTGACAATTGATAGGTAGTCAAGCCTAACACTGTACACATCCATTGGATATCTCCTATCAATTTCTAAAGTCATGTAAGGTGTTTAGCTTCTCTGTTCTTAAGAAAAGTTTTTGTACTATGAGAACCTTAGGGTATACTTCATATCTTAAATATTGAAAAAGAGCACATCTTTGAATTTTTCTGGAGCTATATGCTATTCATAGTTCCTTAGTGTTTCTATGGTCTTTTGTAGACATACTTTTAATATTTGTTCCTCAGTTGCACATTCCAATATATCATCCATGTAATGTAATAACATTACTTTTGGAAATGCTTTTCTTACTGGAGTAAAAGCAGCAGTGACATACATTTGACACAGAATAGGGCCGTTTTTCATTCCCTGTGAAAAACTGTCCATTCATATCTTTTATAAGGCTCAGCTAAGTTAACACTGGGTACTGAAAAGGCAAATCTTTTCATATCCTCTTATCTATAAAGATAGAATAGAAACAATCTTTAATGCCTATAACCCAAAGATGCCATTCTTTAGGCAACTGAGTAGGAGATGGAAGTCCAGGCTGAAGAGTTTCCATAATTTCCATCTGTTCATTTACTTTTCTTAAATCAGTCAACATCCTTCATTTTCTGGATTTCTTTCTTACAACAAATACAGGGGAATTCCAAGGACTTAGAGAAGGTTGTAAATATCCTTGCTTAAGTTGCTCCTGTACTATATTGAATAAGGCCTGAATTTTATCTTTGCCTAAAGACCACTGTTCAATCCACACTGGTGTATTAGTTTTCCACTGAATAGGAACAAGTGAGAGTTTTGGCAGGCCTTCAACAGCAGCCCTGCCAAAAAAAAAAAAAACTGAAGTACTCATTTGTAATCCTAATTGTTGTAAAATGTCTCTTTATCCCAGATTGATGGGGATTTTTCAACTATAAAAGAAATAAAAACTGTTTTGCCTTCAAAAATCTCAAAGGGGTAGCACTAACTTCAGCTGCTATTGATCCTGCTATGCCAGACACATAGGTGTCTGCCTTAATCTTTGGCCAGTGACTGGGCCAGTTTGCACCTCTAATGACTGTACAATCTCCATCTGTGTCTACCAATCCTTCTAGTGGTATGGCATTTATATAAATAGGGAGCATAGGACAGTCAGCTATGGCTGCTGCAGTCTAGAATATTTCTGGATTCTGTTGCTTGGAGTCAGAATCTGGGCAACTATCACCAAATTGCCTATTTGGAGTCTGTATCAGTAAACCTGATGCTACTACTTCTCCTTATTGATAAATCACACATTGTCTACCTGTATTAGTAACTGGGATATTATCTACACATTCCCCAGTTTCCCACATCAGTGTATGGATGAACACTGTTTTGTAAGTACTTTCAGGAGGTGAAATGGTCAAGCCTACTGTGACTGGAGGCAAAGCATGCATAGGCTGGAGACCAACAGATTTCACCTCTACAGGAGGTATCTCAGTTGTCTCAGCTTCATACAACTCTATTCTCCCCAATTGTAATCCCTTTCTCCCATCAGGTTGCTTCCTGGCTGATTGGTCATGTCTGGGTATTGAACTTCTAAAGGTTCTCTGGGTGTAGCATTAGCTGCCATCATGCCCCAAGTATTTTTGGTTTTGGGCCCTGGGGCTGGGTCCCTCCCATTCTGTTTCCCTGAATCAGCCTATACTCTGATGCCCAATGAAAGCCTCTGCTGCATTTTGGACATGGGGTTTTGTGTCTTGTTCTCCCACCATGTTTTCTCACTCTATTTCTATGCCAACATTGAGGTTTCAGATGTCCTACTTTACCACATTGAAAGCATTGACGAGTCTCTCTGGAAGTCCCTTGCCAAAAGGAACCCTGTCTTCCCATGTTCAGATCTTGGGAAATCTGCATCATAGCCTGGCTATAAAAGGTATTTGTGCCCACTGTGGCATAGCATCTTATGATCTCCTCTAAAAGAACATCCTTGTGTAGTCCTAGTATATTCTTTTACAAACCTCAATAGCATTTTCTTTAGCAAGTTATCTTAGCATAATTTCTGTTGCTGCATTTTCACCAATAGTTCGTATGATAGCTGTCTGCAGACATCCCACAAAATCAGCAAAGGGGTCATTTGGCCCTTGTGCTATTTTTATAAAGGCCTCTCCTTTGTCCTGTGGACTTGGGATAAAACCCCATGCTTTGATAGCAGCAGAAGCAATTTGCTCATATGCTGTTATGGGGTAATTAATTTGTATTGAGGTATCTGCATAAGAACCTACATCTACCTGTTAGTTGGTCATAGGTAATTGGAGTATTAACTCCACTTTGACTATTTTGTTGGGTTTATATCCTATAGATCTTACTATATTTAGAAAGTCACAACAAGTTTTGTCCAGGTTTTAAGCAGGTCCTTGCTATAGATGTCCAGTCACTAAGGATTAAAATTTCATGAGCCAAATTCTGCAATAACATCGTAACACAAGATGATGTAGCTCCATAAAGAGTGCAAGCTTTTTTTCAGGTCTTTGATGATTTCTAGATCAAAAGGAGTGTATCTTCTACTTTCTTTACCTGAAGGGTTAAACTGTTGAATTACAGGATACATTTCTATTCTCAAATCAGCTGTATTCTGTCCTTCCTCTGTGACTTGCAAAAGGCAATCTAGTCATAAGAGGGAGTGATTACTGGGGGGTAGGTGCTGGTGATATCACTGCCCCTCCACTCCTTCTTCTCTCTCAACCCAGAAAGGTGAAGTTGATGGGGGGGTCAAGAGTCTGCTCTGGTGTAGACTGAGTTGAAGCTGGGCTGTGAGAGTGAGGATCACCACACCCTTCGCCCTTCACGTTCACTTAAGTTCTCATGCCCTCTGGAGATATTGCCACTAATCCGTTATTTTTCTTTCTCTTTGTCCTCACACTTCCTCATCTGGCTGTTCTTAATACTTTTCTTTTTTCTATAACTTGTGGGATTCTTTAAGGCCAATTGTATTAAGTTGTACATATATAATGTTTTCTTGGAAATTGAATCAGGATCACTATCATTATAATATTCATATAGTTGATTTCCTACTAGTTTCCAATTATCTGCCTCTTCCTTGAAGAACCAAGGGATTGTACATTTTAATGTATCCATGAGTCCATCAATCTGCTCTCAAGTTACAAACTGTCTCTTTCAGTCTGAGTATGCTTCCTATAGATCTCCTTCAGGGTAGGGGAGAATCTTTTCCTAATATCTGCCCCATTTTTGCTAGAAAATGAGAGTTACTACTTTAGGTCTTAATAAACTAAGTTCCCTGTTTGTCTATTAAAATATTCACCCTATTTCCAGGTCACCTAGGACTTTTGCAGTGAAATTAGGGCTCTTGATTCACATGTTGGGCGCCAAAATGTAAAGTTCAGACTAGCTCCCTGGAGCCCTCAAGAACAGTCAGAGTCAGGATAAGTAAAAATCCTTGGTCTTTAGGGGGGGAAGTGAAGGAGACAGAAAAACTTCCACAGGCTTGCCACCAAACTTTCTCCTCCTTGTCTTGCCAAAAAGTGAGTCTGGCTTGTCTCACACCACCCTCTAATCCTTCCTAAGATTATCTGTATACACCAAACATTGAGCCAGCAGGGAACAGTGAGAAGGGCCATTTTTCCAAACATATGCTAATAGAATCATTGTCCAATAGATAATTAGCCTTAAGTGCTCAGTTGTCTGATTCAAGCACACCTTTTAAGAGTTTCAGCCCTGTGCAATCAATAATCTTTTTCTCCTTGATCATGTCTATAGTTTTTCATAATAGTGTATTCTCCTGGTACTCCAATCTGTCTGATGATAATTTTCAGTCACCTTTTCTGGATCTTCAATTAAGCCTACCAACTTTGGAATGCTTCCCCAAGCCTAATCTTGAGTTTTCTTCCCTTTTTCCTCTTTACTATTTTGGCTAACACTCTCATCAGCTCCCATAGATTCATTCCACAACTCTTTAGATTTATTTGGTTTGTTTTATTTTTTTCTCCTGATTTTCAATCTCATCTATCCAGCTGCATATTAGACATTTCAAACAAAAGCCAAAACAATATTTACTCTCTAGGAACTTATATTTTGATAGGAAAAGACAATAGAAAGAAAAGAGTTGAGAGTAGCTATGTGGTCCCATGAATAAAATCTCAGGTCTGAGTTTAAATCCAGTCTTTGATACTAGTTGTATGACCCTAAACAAATCACTGAACCCTGTTAATCTAAGTTTTCTCATCTGTAAAATGATCTTAAGAAGGAAATAAGATGAAGTGACAAGAATTGGAAGGAATTTCAGATTTTATATTTTAGGGTTCAATGATCATTGAAGAAGATAACTGCAGCCCTGAAATTAATTTCCTTGGAAATAATGCTATAGAAAATCTGAATAGCATACTTTAAAGCAGAGATATCATCTTGATGACAAAGGTTTATATGGTCAAAGTACAGTTTTTCCAGTAGCAATGTGTGACTTAAAGAGTTAAACCATCAAGGAAAGCAGAGCATACAAAATTGACACTTTTAAATTGTGGTGCTGGATATGACCTTTAAGAGTCTCTTGGATAGCAAGACATCAACTTAAAATTTTTTTCTTGGAAGGTCAAATACTGAAGCTAAAGCTTAAACACTTTGATTATATTATGAGAATATGGGACCCACTGGAAAAGAGCCTAATGTTGGGAAAGATGGAAGGCAAAAAGAAATGAGATGGATAAATAGTTCATTGAAACAATGAACATGAACAAAATTACAGTGGAGGAAAGAAAGCTTGATGTGCTATGAACCATAGGATCATAAAAAGTCCATTTTTTTTAAGGTTTGAAAATATTTAAATCTTTATTTGGGATTGATGATTAATTGATGGATTGGTGTCAAAGTGATGAATTCCAATTGTGCAGTAGTAATGGTAGCAAATACAGCATGGTGTAGGCTACTAAGATAATGGATAAAACAATTCTTAGGAGGATTCTGAAGGTACCCCAATCAAAGGTTCAAGTACATTAGCTTCCCAGACTACTTAACTCTACCCTCAACTTCTTTGTGGGTTTCTCTTCCATAGTAAAAGTGGGAACTGTGAGGGGACAGAGATTGGACTCACAGTGAAGAAAGAGGGAAATGATTACCATGAGTGCTTTTAAATTATTAGAAACTTTTTTGTTATTTATAATAATAGCTAATAACAGCTAGCATCTATAGCACATATATTTATATATACAAATATATCCTACTAGTGCTAAGCACTGTGCTAAGCATTTTGGAAAGATTTACTTCATTTGATCAATGCAAAAGCCCTGAGAGGTAGATACTGTTATTATCATCTCCTTTAGAAACTGAGGCTAACAAGAGCTTTTTTTTATTATTATTATAGCTTTTTATATACAAAACATATGCATGGGTAATTTTTCAACATTAATCCTTGCAAAAACTTCTGTTTCATTTTTTCCCCTCCCTACCTCCATCCCTCCCCTACATGGTAGGTACTCCCATACATGTTAAATATGTTAAAGTAAATATTAAATACAATATATGTGTACATGTTTATACAGTTATCTTGTTGCAAAAGAGAGATCAGATTTAGAAAGAAGGTAAAATTAACCTGAGAAGAAAAAACAAAAATGCGAGCAAACAACAACAGAAAGAGTGGAGATGTTATGTTGTGGTCCATACTCATTTCCCAGTGTTTTTTCTCTGGGTGTAGCTGGTTCTGTTCATTACAAATCAATTGAAATTAATTTGGATCCTCTCATTTTGGAAGAGCACCATGTCCATCAGAATTAATAATTGTACAGTATTGTTGTTGAAGTGTATAATGATCTCCTGGTTTTGCTCATTTCACTTGGCATCAGTTCATGTATATATAGTTTTATTAATTATTTTAAAAGTAATTTCTCTTTGTATCTCTTGCTGTTAGTGATGTATAAAACTGCTTAGTGATTTATGTGGATTTATTTTGTATCCTGCAACTCTGCTAAAGTTGTGGGTTATTTCTAATAGCTTTTTAGTAGAATCTCTGGGGTTTTCTAAGTATACCGCCATATCATCTGCAAAGAGTGATAATTTGTTTTTTTTTATTATCTACTCTAATTTCTTTAATTTCTTTTTTATCTCTTATTGCCAAAGCTAGCATTTCTAATATAATATTGAATAGTAATGGTGATAGTGGGCAATCTTGTTTCACTCCTGATTTTGTTGGGAATAATTCCAGTTTATCACCATTACATATGATGTTTACTAATGGTTTTAAATAGATGTTACTGTCTATTTTAAGGAAAGTGCATTTATTCCTATACTCTCTATTTTTAATAGGAATGGGTGTTGAATTTTAATAAGTACTTTTTCTATATTTATTGAGATGATCATATGGTGTTTGTTAATTTGGTTATTAATATGGTAAATTAGACTAATTGTTTTCCTAATATTAAACCAGCTCTGCATTCCTGTTAAATGGATGATTTTCTGTAATCTTTTTTGGTAAGATTTTATTTTAAGATTTTTGCATTGATATTTATTAGAGAGATTGGTCTATAATTTTCTTTCTCTGTTTTTATCCTACTTGGTTTAGGTATCAGTGCTATGTCTGTGTCATAAAAGAAATTTGGTAGGACTCCTTCTTTCCCTATTTTTTCAAATAGTTTATATAGCTTTGGAGTTAATTGTTCTTTAAAGGTTTCATAGAATTCGCATGTAAATCCATCTGGTCCTGGGGATTTTTTTTTTTTTTAGCTAGTTAATTAAAAGCTTGTTCTTTTTCTAAAATGGGATCATTTAACCAATTTTCTTCTTCCTCCATTAATCTGTGTAACCTATATTTTTGAAGGTATTCATCCATTTCATTTAAGTTACCAAATTTATTAGCATAAAGTTGGGCAAAGTGACTCCTGATTATTGCTCTCATTTCCAAAGAGTCAGATATAACTGAAAAACTGAATGAAGCAGAGTTATAGATAAGAAAGGGATATTTTGGTCAGGGAAGAGACAGATTAATGATTAGAATCATACAGAAATTGATTGGCTTGACCTTTACAAGAATGTTAGTGTTGATTTTATTATGATTCCTAGAGCAAGTATAATGATTTCTTAGCAACCTGGAAATTAGAAAATCATCAGCACCTATTTCTTCTTCACTTGATTTTCTCTTTCACAAAAGGGTTTCAAGCTCATTCTATATGAAGATGAGAGTCTAGAGAAGACATTTTCCTTTTTTAAATACAAGATGAAAAGACAATGAGAAACCTGAAAGAGAAAAACTTAAGAATCTCCCAACCAATTGCCCTAAATGTTTCATTAAAGTAGCAATCTATCACTTGCTATAAATATAAAAGGGTTGGGGCATGGTTGGAGAAACAAGAAAAGAAACAAATATTGATTAGTTACATACTATGTGCTAGTTATTGCGCAAGATATTTTACATATATCTCATTTGATCCTCACAACAAACCTGAAATAGGCTTAGGATTCAATCCAGTCTGTTACCTAGTTGCCTTTAGTTGAATTTTTGGGAAAAGGAAAAAATTTGGAAAAAAAAACCCAAACCCTATCAAATATGGAATGCTACTAAACATTGTAAAATTACTCAATATAGAAGGTACCACACTTTCCATTTTATCATGACACTATTAGGATCCTTGTTTGACTTTTGCCCTGATTATATACAGTGTGAATTGGCTCACTACATGGCTTAAAAAGTTTTCTGCATGAGAGATAGAATTTCTAAGACAGTATCGACCATGTTATGAAAATGGAAGTAATTCCACTTCTGGGTGCTTTCACATTTGTACCTCATGAGAAATAAGGAAAATTGTTTCAGACTAAAGCTCGGGTGTAGAAGCAATTTTCTCTCTGTCAAGGTCTTTGCCTATATAAAGGTATGTGGTACAGAAGCAACAAATATCCTTATATAGGCAAAGACCTTGACAGAGAGAGAATTTTCTAGGAAATTCAAAGGTTTGTAAGATTTTTATTTTAAAGAAATGACAAAACTGAAGCCAAAAGCATGACTTACAGGCAGTAAATAGGAAAGCCAAGATTCAAATGCACATCCTTTGACTTCAAATATACTATAATTTTTGTTCTTTTATTCTGACTGAGGCAGTAGAATACTATAAAAAATTTTTCATCAATTGATCTTTAAATATTTTTTAAAGTTTATTTTGGTTCCTTATTGGTAAGGGGGTCATAATTAGAATTAAAATCCTTATATGGGCCAAGGCCATATTATTCTACAACTTGGTCACAGAGTAAACCCTTAAAGCCTTACTTAAACATATGATAAAGATAATTTACTCTCAGTCCTTTATTCTACAGAAGTATAACACATTTTTAAATACTGCCAAGAAGTAATACTTTTATCATCAGATTGAGGAGACAAGTTTTATTCCATGGTAGATAAAAAGAAGATAGTCAAGGAGGGGATGTGGGAAAACTAATACATTGTTGGTGAAATTGTGAATACATCCAACCATTCAGAGCAATTTGGAACTATGATCAAAAAGTTATCAAACTGTGCATACCCTTTGATCCATCAGTGTTTCTACTGGGCTTATACCCCAAAGAGATACTAAAGAAGGGAAAGAGACCTGTATGTGCACGAATGTTTGTGGCAGCCCTCTTTGTAGTGGCCAGAAACTGGAAACTGAGTAGATGCCCATCAATTGGAGAATGGCTGAATAAATTGTGGTATATGAATATTATGGAATACTATTGTTCAGTAAAAAATGACCAACAGGTCCTGGAGAGACTTACCCGAACTGATGCTGAGTGAAACAAGCAGGGCCAGGAGATCATTATATACTTCAACAACAATACTATATGATGACCAATTCAGATGGACCTGGCCATCTTCAGCAATGAGATGAACCAAATCAGTTCCAATGGAGCAGTAATGAACTGAACCAGCCACACCCAGCAAAAGAACTCTGGGAGATGACTAAGAACCATTACATTGAATTCCCAATCCCTATATTTTTGCCTGCTGGCATTTTGGATTTCCTTCACAGACTAATTGTACGATATTTCAGAGTCTGATTCTTTTTGTACAGCAAAATAACGGTTTGGACATGTATACTTATTTTGTATTTAATTTACACTTTAATATATTTAACATCTACTGGTCATCCTGGCATCTAGGAGAGTGGGGGGAGGAGGAGGAAGCAAAGGAAAAATTGGAACAGGAGGTTTGGCAGTTGTCAATGCTATAAAATTACCTATATATATAACTTGTAAATAAGAAGCTATTATTAAAAAATAATAACATTGTAGAAAAAAACATATATTTAGTCATATAATGATTCTAGAAACATTGAAACACATGATATGATATGACATGATATGAAATCAGGAAATTTCCTTAACTGGCAAAATTTTAATGAATAAATTGAAATGGATATCTTTTAATAATTTTTTTAATTTTTAATTTTTTATTATAGCTTTTTATATATAAGACATATGCATGAGTAATTTTTCAGCATTGACCCTTGCAAAACCTTCTGTTCCAACTTTTCCCCTCCTTCCCCCTACTTCTTCCCCTAGATGATAGGTAGACCAATACATGTTAAATATGTTAAAGTATATGTTGAATGCAATATATGTATACATTTTTATACAGTTATCTTGCTGCACAAGAAAAATCAGATTTAGAAATAAGGTAAAAATAACCTGAGAAAGAAAACAAAAATGCAAGTAGACAATAACAGAAGGAGTAGAAATGCTATGTTGTGGTCCACACTCATTTCCCATAGTTCTTCCACTGGGTGTAGAGTAGTTGGTCCTCTTCATTACTGAACAATTGGAACTGATTTGGTTCATGTCATTGTTGAAGAGAGCTATGTCCATCACAATTGATCATCATGTAGTATTGTTGTTAAAGTGTATAATCATCTCCTGGTTCTGCTCATTTCACTTAGTATCAATTCATGTAAGCCTTTCCAGACCCTTCTGAAATCATCCTACTGGTCATTTCTTACAGAACAGTAATATTCCATAACATTCATATACCACAATTTATTTAGCCATCCTCAAATTGATGGGCATTCATTAAATTTCCAGTTTCTAGCCACTACAAGAAGGGCTACCACAAACATTTTTGCACATACAGGTCTCTTTCCCTATTTAAGAGCTTCTTGGAATATATAAGCTCAGTAGTAACACTGTCAGATCAAAGGGTATGTGCAGTTGGATTACTTTTTGAGCGTAGTTCCAAATTGCTCTCCAAGATGGTTGGATGCAGTCATAATTACACCAAAAATGTATCAGTGTCCCAGTTTTCCCACATCCCCTCCAACATTCATCATTGTTTTTTCCAGTCATCCTATCCAATCTGAGAGATGAGTAGTGTTATCTCAGAGTTGTCTTATTTGCATTTCTCTGATGAATAATGATTTGGAACATCTTTTCATATGACTAGAAATAGTTTCAATTTCTTCATCTGAAAATTGTCTGTTCATATCCTTTGATCATTTATCAATTGGAGAATGGCTTGATTTCCTATAAATTAGAGTCAATTCTCTATATATTTTCAAAATGAGACTTTTATCAGAATCTTTAGCTGTAATAAATGTTTTACCAGTTTATTGCTTTCCTTCTAATCCTGTCCCCATTAATTTTGTTTGTACAAAAACTTTTTAACTTGATATAATCAAAATTTTCTATTTTGTGATTTATAATGATCTCTAGTTCTTCTTTGGTCACAAATCCCTTCTCCTCCACAGGTCTGTAAGGGAAACTATCCTACATTCTTCTAATTTATTTATAATCTCATTCTTTATCCCAAACTCAAAGACCCATTTTGATCTTATCTTGTTGTACGGTGTTAAGTGTGGGTCCATGTCTAATTTCTGCCATACTAATTTCCAGTTTTCCCAGCAGTTTTTGTCAAATAATGAATTCTTATCCCAAAAGTTGGGATCTTTGGGTTTGTCAAACACTAGATTGCTATAGTTATTGGCTATTTTGTCTTGTGAACCTAACCTATTCCACTGATCAACTAATCTGTTTCTTAGACAATTTTGGTGACTGCAGCTTTATGATATAGTTTTAGATCTGGTACAATTAGGCTACCTTCATTTGATTTTTTTTTTCATTAGTTCCCTTGAAAGTCTTGACCTTTTGTTCTTCCAGATGAATTTTGATGTTATTTTTTCTATGTTATTAAAATAGTTTTTTGGGAATCTGATTGGTATGGCACTAAATAAATAGATTAGTTTAATTATTATTTTTGGAATGGATATCTTTACATTCATTTTATCATTCCATTTTATTTTGATACATGTGTGGTATAATGATGATATACAAAAAAATTACTTGCATAGCAATGAAATAACATGGATCAAAATAAATACATAAGGGAAGAATCACATTAGTAGTCAAGTGTAACAAAAGGAAGATAATTTCATTAATAATTTGCATTTTTACCAATTATCTTGAAAAATATATTACTGGCTTCATTATTTTGTTGTCACTAAAAAAAAAAAACCTAAATGAAACCCTTATTCTGCTTAAAAATAATATTATGACCAACTAGAATAAATTAATATTAAGACTTTTTTCTTTCTAGTTCATAAAATAACTTAATTTTCATAATGAATTCTATACAATGTGAATTCCTAATCTATTATATAGTATAATATATTACCATTTCTACTGATTAGAAATATGAGAACTGTAGTATATACCATAGTCTTAATAATTTCTAGTTGCAAAAGAGAAAGAAGGCACATATTTAAGTGCTTACTATTTGCCAGGCAATTTGCAAAGCATTTTACAAATAATGTCTCATGTAATCCTCACAACAGGATTATGATTGTGATTTTTAGATCTAGACATTATTATACCCATTTTACAGTTGAGGAAACTAAAGCATATATATGAAGTGACTTGCCAAGAGTCAATTAATAAGTGTCTGGGGCTGTATATAAATTTAGGTCTTCTTGAATCCAGGCTCAGTACCTAACTGCCCCTTTGGACGTATGATGGAATATAGAGTGCCAGACTTAAATTCAAAAGAAAAAGTTTAAAGTCTAATTCCAGTATATACTTCCTCTGTTATATTAACCAAATCACTTCTGTCTGGCTCTGTTCCCTAATGTGTAATACACCCCCCCCCACACACACACAATATACATATATATATATATATATATATATATATATATATATATATACACACATACTTACATATATATGCATATATGTGTATATATATGCATGATGACATTCTTTGAGGCAAGAAAAGATATTATAATTTTAATACAGAAAAATTTACTGAAAACTCTCAATTCTGCCATACTTTGAATTACCAAAATTTTCCTCCTTGGGAATGTGTGAGCCAAATATATATTATAATTCCCTTTTTGAATATTGCTATATTTTTTCCAGTATATTACCTTTGTGAATGTAATTTTCTAAGTCTTTATAATGAGAAATTGAATCATAAAAATAATGATTATTATTAAATATATGTATATGTTTGTAAAAATTTTACATTTTAAGTACAATATAATTAACTTCCTAAAAAGTCAGTTTAGTGAACTTATAGCTTCCACTGTTGCAGGAAATAAAAAATAATTTTCTTTAAAAGGGGCATTTCATAAATGTTCACCTTAAAAAACAAAATCTATAAGATTTAAATATTTACATTAATTTTAATGTCCTAGAACAAATATATGTGAATTTATGAAAATACTTTTATAAAATTGTCACTGCACACAATATTTCTTTTTCACAAAATATAGTGATTTCTGTCAATATTTTGTACAAACATACCAGATTGTGGACAATGATGGGTGAGGAGAAAATCGGGCTCAAATTGAATCACCAAAAATAATGATTTTTATTAAATATATGTATATAAATTAGTATAAATTTTACATTATAAGTACAGTACAATTAACTTCCTAAAATAGTCAGTTTAGTGAACTTATAGCTTCCATTGTTGCAAGAAATAAAAATAATTTTCTTTAGAAGGAGTATTTCATAAATGTTCACTTTAAAAAACAAAATCTATGGTATAAATTAATGAAATATATTTTGCACATTTTGTTACAAGGTGAGTAGCTGAAAAACCACAGAATGTTTCTTAGATTCAAATATTACATCAATTTTAAGGTTCTAGAACAAATATATGTTCATTTATGGAAATACTTTTATAAAATTGTCACTGCATACAATTTTCCTTTTTTGCAAAACATAATGATTTCTGATAATATTTTGTACAAACATACCAGATTGTGGAGAATGGAAGAATTAATAATGTTTTAGCAGTAAATCCCCAATAAGTATAAGGCTTTACACTTACATCAAATTCTGAGAAAGGATGTGGGGCCCTCAAACAATATTTTGGTGTCATAAGATCCTTGGAACAAGAAAATAAGATATAATGAAAAACTAAAAGATTGTCTAAAATTAAAAAAAATATTTAAAAACCTGCTGAAAATCCATGAAATGATCTCAACCACATATTTAGATGTTTATTTTATTCAATATTAGAATAATAAACACATTTTTCTACTAAAGTGAACAAAATCTCAGAAATGTACAATCATATTTTAGCACTTATTAAAACTTAAAAGGAGTATGTGTTTATAGTCTTTATGTGATAGAAATTGAGTCAAGAAAGATATGGGAGAAAGGAACATTGTGCAAGGCACAGTTAGGGTAATTTCACTAAGAAATCCAATATCTGAATGCATCACTTTCTTCACAAAGAACATATTACTTTTTCAATAGAAATCTTTTAATTGAAAGGAGGCAGTGCATCTATTGACACAAATGAATTAACCTCAAGGGAGCTATCAAAATAGAGGTAGTGATTGACCATAAATCTGACTTGTGTAAAGAATCCATTAATAGGAGAAAATATTTCTTCCCTCTTTCTAGGAAGATGAAGAATCTTTTGTTTGTTTGTTTGTTTGTTTGTTTTGGATTTTTTGTTTTTGTATTTCCCATATAGCATCTATCTTAATTCTTGCATGTGACAGATTCTTAATATATTTTTATCAGATAAATTTGAGTCACAAAGACTTCAAATTCATTTTATAATAAAAATAAGATATTTAAATATTATTGTTGTATATTGTGTATTACTATTACTAATATTGTATATTATTATTACTATGTATTATTATTGTGTATTGATCAAGAGGTGTTTAAAAATAGGTAAGAAGTCAAAGATTCAAATGATATTTAAGAGGACTGAATGGCAAATTTAAAAAGAAGCTGAAAGAAATGAAACATGAAAATAGTTAACATTGGAAAGGCTGCAATAAGAAACAATAAAATGTTAGCAGAATTATAAATTAGTTCAACTTTGTGAAAAACAAATTGAAATTATGTTTAAAAAATGATGAAATCATTTATCCTGGATCCTTTACAGGATTTGACATAACAGTCTCACTATTGACCACAATTCTCTAGGAATTCGAAAGATATAAGGAGTATATTTTTTGCATGTGCACATTAGTACATGTGTGTTTCATAAAAAGTATCATTTCTCATCTTACCAAAAAGTGGATGCTCATCTATTAGAGAATTCCTACATAAAGTATGAAATAAAGTCAGTGGAATACTACTGAACCATAAGGAATGCCAAATAATAAGTATTAAGAGAAAAATGAAAAGACTTGTATGAATTAGTGCAGAGTGAAATAAGTAGAATAAGGAGAGCAATATATAATATATGATAATTATAAGGTAACTGAAAAAAACTAGAGGACAGTTAAACTCTGATTAAATGAAATGATCAATCATTTCCTCAGAGAAGAGATTAGGCAATGTACTTTGCTTTTGTAAGCAGAGAGGTAGAGATGAATGGTATTGATTATTGCATCTGATATCAAGATAGGACAGATTGGTTTAATTTAAATGATTTGATTTTCTTACAAAGAATGTTTTAGTGATGGCGCATCATATGAGGGAAATGGCTCTTATATAGAAATAAAGGCATTCATAAGAAGTTTGAATATTTACTTCTATCATTTAATAGTCAATAGATATGTGACATTGTCTAGCTTCACCTGCCTGTGCTTCAGTTTTTTTCTTCTATAAAATGATACATTTAGATTACATGACTTCTAAGCTTTCTACCAGCTTAATTTTTTGATCATTGTGACACATAATCCTAATAAATATTCTTGTTCTTCAACAAATTAGAGGTTCTAATATTTATGCTCAATCTTTATTTAAAAAAAAAGCTATAATATTCCTTTACAATATAACCTACTACTACATTAATTTAATTATATGATGGCCAATTCATATTTTTAAAAAATTTCAGTATAATTTATAGTCTGAGTTGTTCAATGTGTTATGCCTAGAAAGATATGTCTTGTTCTCAACAACAGTACAAATATATCAAGTACTTAAATTAATTTCTTCATAATGTAACATCAAACCACCCATTACATTTTCACTGTATATTATTCCCCTTCTCACACTTTTCAATCCAGCCAAACTGGCTTACTTGCTGTTTCTCACACATGAAATTGGTGTTCCCTATGCCAGGGAGGTGCTGCTTCCTCAGCTTCATCTTTAAAGATACTTTCCTTTGAAGTTCATATCAAGCATCACCTTTTACATGAAATCTTCTGTGATTAATTCAGTAACTAGATCTTCCTCTAAATATATATTGTATTTAGTTTTGTGAATATTTTATATAGATGTATATGTGTTTTATTTCCTTGGTGGAATATAAGCTCCTTGAGAAGAGAGACTTCATATTTGTGTTTGTCACTCCATCAACTAGCAGTAAGCTTGGTATATAATAGATTTTTAATAAAGGCATGCTGATCGGAAACTGAGAAATCACCATAAATTAGAGATGGGTGAATGCAGACCTGAATTTTTAAAAGAAGAGACCCCCAAAATGACAGGCCAGTGAGCTTGACTTTGGTCTCTGAAAAAGTTTTTGAAAAGTTTTGAAAGAGATGTTGGTGAATAACTAAAAAGAAACAATTTATTAAAAAGAGCCCATATGCCTTATCAAGAACCAGTCATGCTAAGGTAAACTCATATCCTTTTTTGACACTATTATTAATTTAATAGATCAGAGAAAGCTAAGGATATCATTAATCTATATGTTAGCAAAGCTTCTGATAAAGTATTTCATACTTTTCTTGTAAGAATATGGAGAGATTTGAATTAGTTGATAATAAAACCACATGGATTCACAACTATTTGGTTGAGTGGATTCAAATAGTAGTTAATTATTCAATATCAAAATGACAGGAGGTCTAAAGTGGATTACTCCAGAGATATATATTTGACCCTATGCTATTTAATTTTATATAGTTATATAAAGACACAGATGATATTCTTCTCATCAATTTTTTAGATTAAACAAACCTGGGAGGAGTAGTTAAGAAACCAAAAAAAAAAAGATCTTGAATTGAAAGATTAGTTCATTGGGCTGATTCTAATAGGATGAAATTCAATATAGATAAATGTAAAGTCTTATACTTTTATAAAAAATAAGATGAGGTATACTATGATTAGAAAGTTGTGGCAAAATTGAGAATCACACATTTCTAGAGATCTTGTTGCTTCATGATGTCTTGCAATCCATGGAGAATCCCTATTATCTACTGAAGTACTATTTACTAAGATTAAAACAACTCACATCCATAATATTAGCTAAAATGACAAAAAAGGAAAATGAGAAATGTGGAGGGGATATGGGAAAATAAGTATACTAATGCACTGTTGATAGTGCATGAACATTCTGAAAAGTAATTTAGAACAAGACCCCAAAAGCTATAAACTTTGATTGAGCAATTTCACTACTATTGCTATAATCCCAAAGAAATTAAAGGAAGTGGGAAAGAATATATATACACAGATACTTATAGAAGATCTTTTTGCAATGGCAAAGAACTAGGGGATGCTTATCAACTGTGGAATCACTGAACAAGTTATGATATACGAATGTGATGGAGAGATGATGAAAGGGATGGTTTTACAAAAAGCTAGGAAGACTTGTATGAATTGAAAAAAAATAAGTAAATAGAAATAGAGAAAAAGACAACACAAAAATAAATATTGTAAAGATAATCAACTTTGAAAGACTTTGAAATGCTGATCAACACAACGACCAACCAAAATTACAAAGGACTCATGATAAAACACCTAACCAATTTCAGATAGAGAGCTGATCAACTCAGATCACAGATATGAGCACATCTTTTTTTTTCTTCTCTTTCTTTGACATTGCTAACTGTAATATTTGTAGGTTTGTTTTATTTTTCCTGATTTCTCAATGTGTAGGGAAGAGGACAGAGAGAAAGGGGATCATTTGAAACTGAAAATCAAATAAAATGGAATTAAATAATAAAAAGATGGCTCCTACTAAAAGAATGGCCCAGGATTCAGAAGAGGTGGACTTTAAGTTTTTTTGAAAAGTGCAGAGGCAAAGTGAAATGTAAAACCTTTAATTAGCAGTCTTGCTAATTCCAATGAATTTTAATCATCAGTTTCTTGAGAAATTAAAATAATATTTATCTATTGTTACTGAATTATATTTTAGTAACATAATTACTAAAACATATTGTGAGATTCTGTTTTGGTTCTTATAACTTAGTATTTTTCTTATGATATGAATAAATGCTTATTGCCTGCCCAATATTTGATTTTCATTATATATTAAGTACCTTCTTACTCCTACTTTAGGTGATAAATTCAAACTTAAATCTGAATTTGAAAAATTTGTTCTTGAGGGATGGGGTGAATGGCTGTGGAGTTAAGTTATATGAGAAATGGAAGACTCATCTACTCAATAAAGGCAAAAACCTCTAAAAAGCAAAGTAATATAATTGTGGTTCACAAATATTTCTACCTTTTGGTCCTCATTTAAACTACTTATTTAAAAACTTTAAAAATTATTTAAAAGACCAAACATCACTCATGTTAATGTTTTACAAATTCTGATTTTACTATTTAATAAAATGGTGGTTCTAAGTCTTTTTTCTACCTATGAGAATCCCAAATGCTCTAAATTACCAACCATCATTATATAGTTCTGCTTAAAATTTAACTATTCTTTTTTTAAAAATAACTTTTTATTGATAGAACCCATGCCAGGGTAATTTTTCACAGCATTATCCCTTGCATTCACTTCTGTTCCGATTTTTCCCCTTCCTCCCTCCACCCCCTCCCCCAGATGGCAAGCAGTCCTTTACATATTGAAGAGGTTACAGTATATCCTAGATACAATATATGTGTGCAGAACCGAACAGTTTTCTTGTTGCACAGGGAGAATTGAATTCAGAAGGTATAAATAACCCAGAAAGAAAAACAAAAATGCAAGTAGTTTATATTCATTTCCCAGTGTTCTTTCTTTGGGTGTAGCTGCTTCTGTCCATCCTTGATCAATTGAAACTGGATTAGCTCTCTTTATCAAAGAGATGCACTTCCATCAGAATACATCCTCAAACAGTTTCATTGTTGAGGTATATAATGATCTCCTGATTCTGCTCATTTCACTTAGCATCAGTTCATGTAAGTCTCGCCAGTACTCTCTGTATTCATCCCTCTGGTCATTCCTTACAGAACAATAATATTCCATAATGTTCATATACCACAATTTACTCAACCATTCTCCAATTGATGGGCATCCATTCACTTTCCAGCTTCTAGCCACTACAAACAGGACTGCCACAAACATTTTGGCACATACAGGTCCCTTTCCATTCTTTAGTATCTCTTTAGGGTATAAGCCCAGTAGAAACATTGCTGGATCAAAGGGTATGCACAGTTTGATAACTTTTTGAGCATATTGCTCTCCAGAATGGCTGGATGTGTTCACAAATCCACCAACAATGTATCAGTGTCCCTGTTTTCCCACATCCCGTCCAACATTCCTCATTATCTTTCCCTGTCACTCTAGCCAATCTGACAGGTGTGTAGTAGTATCTCAGAATTGCCTTAATTTGCATTTCTCTGATTAATAATGATTTGGAGCATATTTTCATATGTCTATAAATAGTTTCAATTTCTTCATCTGAGCATTGTCTGTTCATATCCTTTGACCATTTATCAATTAGAGAATGGTTTGATTTCTTATAAATTAGAGTCAATTCTCTATATATTTTGGAAATGAGGCCTTTATCAGAACCTTTGATTGTAAAAATGTTTTCCCAGTTTATTGTTTCCCTTCTAATCTTGTCTGCATTTGTTTTGTTTGTACAAAAACTTTTCAATTTGATATAATCAAAATTTTCTATGTTGTGGTCAATAGTGATCTCTAGTACTTCTTTGGTCATAAATTCCTCCCTCTTCCACAAGTCTGAGAGGTAAACTATCCTATGCTCTTGCAATTTATTTATAATCTCATTCTTTATGCCTAAGTCATGAACCCATTTTGATCTTATCTTGGTGTACAGTGTTAAGTGTGGGTCAATGCCTAGTTTCTGTCATACTAATTTCCAATTTTTCCAGCAATTTTTGTCAAATAATGCATTCTTATCCCAGAAACTGGGGTCTTTGGGTTTGTCAAACACTATATTATTAAAGTTATTGGCTGTTTTGTCCTTTGAACCTAAGCTATTCCATTGATCAACTGGTCTGTTTCTTAGCCAGTACCAGGTAGTTTTAGTAACTGCTGCTTTATAATATAATTTTAGATCTAGTACAGCTAGGCCACCTTCATTTGATTTTTTTTTCATTAATTCCCTTGAAATTCTTGACCTTTTGTTTTTCCATGTGAATTTTGTTGTTATTTTTTCTAGTTCATCAAAGTAGTTTTTTGGGAGTCTGATTGGTATAGCGCTAAATAAATAGATTAACTTAGGTAGTATTGTCATCTTTATTATATTTGCTCGCCCAATCCAAGAGCATTTAATATTTTTCCAGTTGGTTAGATCAGACTTAATTTGTGTGGAAAGTGTTTTGTAATTTTGCTCATAAAGTTTCTGATTTTCCCTTGGCAGATAGATTCCTAAATATTTTATACAATCAGTAGTTACTTTAAATGGAATTTTTTTTTGTAACTCTAACTGTTGGGTTTTGTTAGTAATATATAAGAATGCTGATGACTTATGGATTGTTTCCAATAACTTTTTAATAGAGTCTCTGAGGTTCTCTAAGTATACCATCATATCATTAGCAAAGAGTGATAATTTGGTTTCCTCATTGCCTATTCTTATTCCTTTAATCTCTTTCTCAACTCTTATTGCCAAAGGTAGCATTTGTAATACAATATTAAATAGTAACAGTGATAGTGGGCAACCTTGTTTAACTCCTGATCTTATTGGGAATGGTTGCAGTTTGTCCCCGTTACATATGATGCTTGCTGTTGGTTTTAAATCAATGCTACTGATTATTTTAAGGAAAAGTCCATTTATTCCTATACTCTCAAGAGTTTTTAATAGGAATGGATGTTGGATTTTATCAAATGCTTTTTCTGCATCTATTGACTTGATCATATGGTTTTTGTTAATTTGATTATTAATATGGTCAATTATACTGATAGTTTTCCTAATATTGAACCAGCCCTGCATTCCTGGTATAAATCCTACTTGATCGTGGTGTATTATCCTGGGGATGAAAATTTAACTATGCAAAAAAATTGGCACACCAGAAAATTCTAAGACCACCATGAAAGGTCGGGTAAAATAGTTGGTAACAGAAGGAGGTATTACCAAGAAACAGCTTTTCACAACTTAAGGAGGAATTCTGGATAGAGCCAGCCCTATATTATTCTAGGAGAGTTCAAGCCAGGATAGATCTATTTCTAGTGCTTACATCTGCTTATATCCAAAAAAAAAAAAAAAATAAGGAATGGGATGGGGAAAGCTAAGATGGAAGGGAATTGAACATTTCTGTTTAGCTCTGCAAACCTAACCTCTAAACATTTTTAAAAGACCCCAAATCAAATTCTGATCAGGATACCTTCCTTTCTTCCCCTCTCCTCCTCAAAATCATAGAATATATATATATATATATATATATATATATATGTGTGTGTGTGTGTGTGTGTGTGTGTGTGTGTGTGTGTGTGTGTGTTTGTTTTTTTATATTTTAGGTCAATTTAGGAAGACTGAAAAAAAAGTCTGACTGTGGACACTGAAGTGGGAGCTGGCTGGAAGAATATCAAGGAATATTACCAGATGTGGGGCCTAAAGGCAGTAGCAACAATAGCAGAGGCACCAACAGTAGCAAGAAAACTAAAATTCTGGTCAGAAATACACTATAGCGAACCCCTGTGCTAGTACTGGATGAAGGAGCACAGCTCAGACTGGGAGAATAGTAACCAGAACACTTCCCAGATCACACCATCCTGGAAACACCAAAATCTAAAGGCCCTCTTATATAGTTACTGAAACTCAAGCTAGCCATGTTGAATTAGCTGTTGAAAAGAGACATGTGCATCAGAATTGATCATCATAATCTCACTATTGTTGTATACAATGTTCTCCTGGTTTTGCTCACTTCACTTAGCATCACTTTGTATGTCTCTCCAAGCCATTCTGAAACCATCCTGCTGAACATTTCTTATAGAACAATAATGTTTCATAACATTCATATACCATAACTTATTCAGCCATTCTCAAACTGGTGGGCATACACTCAGATTCCAGTTCCTTGCCACTATAAAAAGGCTACTACAAAGATTTTTGCAAAGGTGAATCGTTTTCCCCCTTTTTTGATCTCTTTGGGATACAGAATTAACAGAGACACTGTTGGATCAAAGGGTATGCACAGTTTGATAAACCTTTGGCATAGTTCCATAATGCTCTCCAGAATGTTTGGATCAGTTCACAACTCACCAACAATGTATTAATGTCCCAGTTTTTCCACATCTCCTCCAACATTCATCACTGTCATTTAGCCAATCTGAGAGGTGCTTTAAAGTGGTACCTCAGAGTTGTTTTAATTTGCATTTCTTTGATCAATAGTCATTTAGAGCAATTTTTTCATATAACTAAAATGGTTTTAATTTCTTCATTTGAAATTGTCTGTTTATATCAATTAGAGAGTATTTTGCAAGTGTCTGTATTCCATGGGTTGTCATGATCAAAATATCGATTAATAAGAGCACATCATATTGCTGATGAGCTTCTGTTTACTTTAGTTTCAACAGTCTTACATTGAGGTTCTACTCAAAGTTTTTACAGTACAATCAAACCTGTTAAAGGAAATGTTCTGCTAACAAAGTTTGTTTTCAAGAAAATAGAACATTTTCATAACATGAAGAGCAGCTGAGGAAGACTTAAATGTATGAATGTATGTCTATGCACATAAAATATATACATATGTGCATTTATATTTGTATGAAAAAATATTTCCCCTACTTCATTATCCTTGCTCCCATAAAAAATCATTGGTTGTTAAATTTATTCTCTCAATCATATAAATATTTAATAGCTGAGTTTGGACAGTAATATCAGTCTCATGCCTCCCAATTAAACTTTTTTTTTTTTCCACAGTAACATACAGCTTATAAAAAATTGATGGAAAGGATACAATACAAACATGCTGAATACTTTGGTTTAGCCACTAACTTGTTATATGTTCTTAGACAAGTAAGAACCTCTCTGGGTTTAAATTTCCTAATCTAGAAAGTGTTGCTTTTGAAGTTTATAACCTTTAAAGTACCTTGTAGCTCAAACATTTGAAGGGTCTAATAATAGAGCCAAGAATAGAAGGTATCTAAAGCCATGTGATGCAAAGATAAACAAACAAGAGTCTGAACATCGATTTACAATTAATTTTGATTCTCACCACTGGGGTTAACATGGCTCACTGAAATTAATTTTTATCCATTGATTATATCATGTCTGTGTTACTTTCTACCTTCCCTCCAACTCTTGCCCTTGATTAGTAGTCTCATTTGCAATATCTTTATGGTATTTTTTGGTTTGTCTGTGTTTCCTGAACTTTAACAGATAGATTTTTGTCTACACACTGGATTGAAATGCCTTGCACAATTCCAAGGAACAGATTTCTCTGGGTTAAGTATTTACCTCTACAATAGAAAGAGCAAGTGATTTAAACAGGTAATATATATTTCCATGGTTAACATTCCCAGGCATGTTCCAGCTAATGCAAAATGCTGATGAGTTTCCAGTGATGTGGAATGAATTTCTGGAGAGAGTCTGAGGAATGACATCAGATTTTATGAAGAAATCAACTAAAAAATGAAAGACCAATACACGAAAACTTTTCTTCAATTTAGCATTACAGTGGTCTTTGATGATCACTTACTGTTCTATTCATGCAAGAAAAGTAATATTCAGAAAGCAGGTTATTAGCACCATGAGGGAGATAAATCATTCTAGGAAGAGTAAGATGTAAGATAATAAAAATGCTTTCGTTTTAAAGCATAGAACTGTCACTGCATTGGATGCTAATGATTATTTAATTAATAAATTTTGAAATAATTATTAATTACTGAAAAATTCAATTTTCATATTTTTTTCTATCATACAAGCATACTTTACTTCCTTAAAGTATCCAATAAACTTAGGATAGATATCAATTCTTAGACATGTTCCTTGAAGAGATCAGGCATAATGTTTCAGTGCTTATTCTTATTGGGTTCAATATATTTCATAATTCCAAATATGAAATAAATTATAGACTCTCAATTTGGAAGAAAAATCCAATTTTCCAGTGGTCAGAATATTGGTCAAAGCTTTTCAGTTTTCCTCTGCTTATCTCAATTTGCTCATATTGATTTTGTGCAACTAAAATGCCTCCCTAAATAAGGATTTAATGAAGCATAAAGAATGCTGTACAATATCTTCAGCAGACATCATAATCATTACCCACAAGTAATATCAGATCCCTCACCTGAAATTGGACTTTCAAATTTATCCCCTTTGCACAGATAATCCCCCATAAGTTAATGTTATCAAAACTTTGCAACTGATTAAAATTCAGATGGTGTCATAAGCCACTGTATTCTTTTCCACCCATCTTTTGAATACTAGTAATAAGCTACCAGCCTAGTAAAGGCCTAGGTTAGACAACTGTGAAAGATGTAAGAGAAGTAAAATTCATTCTTTTGTTGATTTTTTTATCTTCTGTAGATTGGCAAGTTCTACACTGTAAATAATATCTACTTGACTTATCCAGGCCAATCTACCATTATAATACTGAAGTGCAGGATAAGAGAGTCTCATCAAATCAATTGATATGATCTTGGAAATTGAAGTCCTCTTACAGTCCCAACAAAAACAATGAAAATAAATGAATACCTATACGGTTTTATGAATAAATATATAAGAATAACCACAAAGGGGAAAAACATGTAAAAGATAACTGTTTGCTTTATTTTTTCTAGGGATTTCAGCATCTTAAGATATTTAGTGCACCCATGAATTAAAAAAAAAGTCATTTTACATTAGTTAAATGAAATAGGAAATATGCATAAATAGAGACTAATATTTTCCGGATATACAACCCTTCTTCAAAACATAATTGAATCAGCCATTTTTTAGTATGACATGTTTCCATTTTTTATAAAAATGAATCATAAAGAATAATTCCTTTTATTTATGTATTATCAATAACCACTTGTACATTTATCCATATTGACTGCAAAATAATTTTTAAGGTGTTATTTACCAAAAATTACTTTCCATCACCCTACACCTAAATATTGAAGGTAATTTTCTTCTTAAAGAAATTAAACTATACACTGTTTTTCTTTCATCTTAAATAAATTTCAATGTCAAATGTCTCAAGCTGCTGAATAAAACAGAACAAAAATCACATAGAAAACATGATTCTTGAGCCTTAACTAGTATAATGATCCAGTGCTGAGTTACTAAGTAGCAAGCTGGTACCTAGACTTCCTTAGTTCTTTTTATTATCATAAAAATATCAATTTGGCTTAAATGATAAATAAATGTTCAAGGATCAATTGTAATAATATAATACATAAACACATAATTATTACATATCAAGGACAACAGAAAAGGGTCTAAAATGTATATACATATGTGCATACGTGTGAATAATTATATATACTTGTTTCAGTATGAAAAACCCCCACTATATTCAGTTCTATATCAGATAACCAAACCCCAGAATAAACAGCAGAACAGCAATACCATCCCCAGCCTCTCCATTACCACCCCTAGCACCTCCTCTTCCCCCAGAGGTTCCCCCTCTGCCTATGATCAAAAATGTCCCAGTGCCACGGACAGGGCTTGGGAAAGGCCCCAAATCAAGTTCTCCCATCTCCAAAATCCAAACTTCCACCCCAGTAACTGAGGTCTCCTCAAATTCTGTGGACTGATGGGATCCCAAACAAATGGACAAACTGAGAAGTGAGCTGACTGCTTACCTCTGTGGCTCAAGGAGAGAACAATGAAAAAAACAAACACAAAAACACTATATTAAATTCTATATCACTGGCATAGAAAATTCCCAGTGATGAAGCTCCTTCCATCAATGAAAATACACAATCTCTCTATTACTTTTTAGTCCTAGACACAGAGTCATTTACTCTGATATGGTCATTGACTTTTTCAAGGTCATGCAGTCAATATGTGACAGAGCTAGTATCTGTACCTAATTCCGAGGCCAGCTAATCACTATGCCATGTCACCTTCTATATGTTTGCACACGTGTAGGCATGTACACATATACACATACAAGTCTGACATAAAGCTTATTTTTCTCACATTTTTCATTTAAAGTATAGATTTTTTCTACTAGTCTAACAGATTTAAAGCTTAGAAAATCCATAATGAAAATCTTTAATATTATTACCTTTTCTTACATAGCTCAGCTTGATAAATTTCAATTCCAAAGTTATCTTGGACCAACCAGTAAAACATCATATGTTCAAAATTCACAGTCAAACCTGCAATCTATAAGGAAAATATTTAAGTAAAAAAGGTTTTTGAACATGCAATAACAAGTCCATTACAAATATCTTAGATACACCATGCAATTCTCATGATTACCAAGACATTGATTATTTATAAGGCTTAAGTCTTCACAACATCAGGAAACAGAAAAGCTATTATTACTTCCATAAATGGGTAATGGATGCATATTTTTCAAAGGTAATGACAACTTATAAAAGAGACTGTTAACTGCATATCGGATGTTATAATGTTATAAGCCTTTTAATGTTAAATGGCAACAATTATTATAATATTTATAAATAAGAAAAATTGATTTAAAAATTATGTTCTAATGACTGGATATTCTGAGTAAATTTAACCATAGAGGATACACAAAAGGTTGTATTACTCATTTAGTTGTTTACCTTTAAACGAACAAATAGGTTTTCTTTTCTTTTTAATACAAAATTGGAAACCTCAGTATCACAATAATCAATAATTTGATTTTTTTAGTGGCACATAAATTGTCATATAATTTTCTGTGATGTGGCACACTGATTAGAATATTTTTAGGACAACAAGTTTTACATAGGGACAATTAAATAGTAAAGTAGATAGAGTTTCAGTCCTGGAGACAAGAAGACTTGTATTCAAATATAGTTTCAGGTATTTTCTAGCTTTGTGACCTTGAGCAAGTCACTTAACCCTATTTGACTTAGTTTCTTTATACTTAAAATGAATTGTAGGAGAAAAATGTCAAACCACTCCAGTTATCTTTGCCAAGAAAACTCCAAATGAGATTACCCACAACAACAAACAGAACAAAAATATATTTATTACATGTCACCTGCCTATTTGAGAAACTGGATTCTTCATAGCAGGATAAAATCCATTTAGGAGAGCACATTCAACAGTATGAATTGTTGTCCAGTAGACATAGCCTTTCAAAGGATCCAGTTGTAGATCAATTATTCTTCCTGAAGTCATTATCACACTTTCTGAAATCTCTGTATTCAATGGCATTCTCAGTATCTAGAAACAATCAATGAAATAAGCAAAAGCATCCCTAGTTCAAGGAAAAAATATTACGAGCAACAAGAAAAAAACAGTTCAAATATAGTGGAGCCATGATTAGAACCACATAAGACCCAGCAGTAATTATATTAAAAGACCACATAAGAATTAGATTTGTGACCAAAATGTCATCTCCAGCAAAATTAAGCATAATCCTAAACAAAAACAAGAACAAGAAGATGGATATTTCATGGATTGCCACACTTTCAGAATTTTCTTGCAAAAAGATCTGTACTTAATATAAAACTTGATATTCAAGATCCAAGAGAAAACATCATAGACTAATTTTAAGAAACACAATAAGATCAAACTTTATGTTTTATGTGTGGATATGGAAACCATATGTCTAAGATTGTCATTAATAATTGGGTAGTTCACCTCTAAATCACTATTGATTAGAAATGCAAATTAAGATAACTCTGAAATACCACTTCATACCTCTCAGATTGGTTATGATGACAGACAGGAAAAGAAAATGATAAATGCTGGAGGATTTGTGGGAAAACTGTAACACTAATGCATGGAGTTGTGTACTGATCCAATCATTCTGGAGAGCAATAAAACTATGCCCAAAGGACTATAAATCTGTACATATCCCTTTGATCCATTAGTGTGTTTATTGGATCTATATCCCAAAGAAATCATAAAAAAAGGAAAAAGGATCCACAAGTGCAAAAATATTTGTAGCAGCCCTTTTTGTAGCAACAAGAAACTGAAAATTGAGTGAATACCCATCAGTTGGGGAATGGTGAATATTATGGTATATGAAAGTAACAGAATATTATTCTTCTATTAGAAATGATGAGCAAGCTGATATCAGAAATTTGGAAAGACTTACATGAATCGATGCTAAGTTAAGTGAACAGAAGCAAGAGAATGTTGTACACAATCAATAACAAGATTATGTGATAATCAACTGTGATGAGCTTGGCTCTTTTGAACAAGAGATTCAAGGCAGTTTCGATAGACTTGTGATAGGAACGACATTTTCTAGACATTTTCCAGAGAGAGAAGTATGAAGACAAAATGGGAATGATATTTTCATCTTTTGTTGTTTGTTTGATTGTTTTTTTCTTCCCCCTCCTTTTGATCTGATTTTTCTTGCACTGCATGATGGATATGGAAATATTTAGAAGAATTGTACATGTTTAATGTATATTGGATTGCTTGCTGTCTTGGGGAAGGGGTGGAGGGAAAGAGAGAAAAAAAACTTTGAACAAAAGGTTTTGCAAAGGTGAATATTGAAAACTATTTTTGCATGTATTTGGAAAAATAAAATACTTATAAAAAATTTAAAAAGAAAAACAAAATAATTGAGTAATTCAAAAGAAAGATTGGGTAAAACTAAGTATAATGTAATTTCAAAAAGCAATGTAAAAAATAGTAAGTATATTATACTTATAAGGTGCAAGAGGAAGAACTGAGCAATTCAATGGGAGAGGAAGACTGGTAGTTCTGGAATGCTACCCACTATTGAGAATGTGTTAAAGAGAGAACAATACATACATACATATGTATATTATATGTGTGTGTGTTTGTGTGTGTGTGTGTGTATGTGTGTATATGCAAATAAAAGTCTTCTATAAAGAAATAAGAAGAAAAGGAAATAGGATAAGGTGAGGTATAGAAGGATAGTCTAATGATAGTGAGATAAAGAAGGAGGGAAAGGATAGGGACAGAGAAAAAGGGAGGGATCCTTGTAGGTGAGGCAGGTTAAGTAATAGCAAGGCAAAGTAAGAGGTAGAAGTAAAATATGTATCAACAATATTCAAAAATGAGAGATACACACAAACATAATAATCCTAAGTAGACTTTGTTAGAAAAAACAGGAATAATAAACATAGATCTCAGACAAAGTTAAAGCTAAAATAGATTTAATCAAAAGAGAAAAATAGGGAAACTCTACATCAGGCATATTAACCAATATTGTTTTAGACTATTTAAAATAACTATGTAGAAAAAGGTTGGAATATTGTTGGAAAATATTGTAGAAAATGATGAGTTGATGGATTAAAGAAAAATATGGAAAAACTTAGACTTATAAAGGATATTATTCACCCTCAGAGAAACAGAGAACAAACAAGCATAGTAATGACTTACATAGATGTATGTGAATGTATATGTGTATATAAATATATGTATATATATAAATATGTTTATGATTATAGATATCTATGTATGTGTATGGGAGGTATATATGCATGCATGCCTGTGTTTATGTGTGTGTTTTGTCAAGAAACTGAAAGATTTGAATAGTACAACACAAAAAAGGAAGAAAAGTGAATCCTGCACTACTATAACCAGAAGAATCTACCTTGAAGAACTAGAATTGAAAGCTCAAATCTTCCTTTTCCTAAAGTTGAATCTCATTGAAATCAAAGCAAGTTTGTCATAAAGAGTAACAGATTATGGAGATGGGACATACCTGCAGTCTGCTAAAACACATCTCTTTAAAGAACTTAATCCCCAGAGTTACTATCTCCCATTAGAAAACCTTAGGCAAAATAAATTCATCTTTGTGGTGCCAAGAATGTAGAACTCCTCAAAAAACAAAAAAAACAAAAAAAAAAAACAAAAAAAAAAAACGACAGGACAATTCCTATCTGGGGTCTCTGATAAATTCAACTGATTTTACAAAATCAAATCCTCTGAAAATTCTCCAATACAATAAAGTTATCATAACTGAAAAAAATCTCTCAATATATACCTTTACTAAACATTATTTTAATGATTTATCTATTGGCTATTTAAACTTCTCCTGCAATTGTCCCAGTTCCTTAGTGTTAAAAAAGCCTATCTATGCTTATCTATTCTTTGACTTGCCCATGGAGTAAGTTATTATCTTAGATATAGTATTCCAGAGCCATAAGAGGACAGGATAATGCTCTTCTTATCAGCACCAGTACCCAATTCTTATCTTTACTCATATTTCTATTATCTTCTCTTATATACATAATCTTGGCAACATTTCAATATATTTCCTCTAGGTCAGAGATGATTCTTCTTGTTATTTTTTTAAATGACACCATGTTTGTCTTAATAAACAGGTTTTTCCCAACATTTTTTCTGATTTTTGAAATTAGCTTTTGATAATATAATAACAAACTAAAGCAGCTTTAGAAAACACTGCCTATCTGCATAGGATGAAGAAGCTCATGAGTAAGAACAGCAACAGCAAGTGACTTGAGTTAGAAAGTGTTTGAAGCAGGGCTTATAGACTCATAGACAGTGTGAAGATAATTTTGATACCCCTACTCCATCAGTATTTACTCAGTTCATTGTGATTTATTGATATCAGTTATTATAAGATATATAGCATAGAATTGTTTTATTGTTAGAATAAGAATAATGTAGTTGTAATTAATCCACTATGTGTTGATAATTTTCATGTTTTGATGATTATGTTGCTTTTAAGTGATTTATAAGATACATTTATATTTTAGAGATTTATAATTATTTAGGCCTGTGTTAGGGAGTGTTAGACTCATTTCATTCCCCACTACCCATGCCTATGAAAGTATTCTAAAAGCTGCTGTTTTCCAGAAAATCAGTTTCTTCATTTTCTAATGTTTGTAAACATTCTTATAGAAAGTCCCAGATCACTATTGACTAACTCCTGATTAAACACTCTGGTTGATAATATGTGGAAAGTTTGATGACTAAATTTTAATGATTGGTGGACATTTCCCTTAGCCAATCATAAGATTCCCCTGCTTTTGGAACTGACCAATTAAAGAATTATGCCATTTCAATTCATTTTTGACATCCCCTCAATTGCTATTAAAAAGTAATCCTGGGATAGTATTTATTCAATATACTCTCTGATCCTATTGTTTCCATTAGAATTTCTTTCATAATTATGAAAAATAATTCTCCCACATCTAATTTATATCTAAACTAAGTTGCTTCTGCTCCTCTGTAAAGACATTTTTAAAAAAATAGTGAGTTAAACAATAAATTTTAAATAATTTGTTTTGAGGTTTAATATAAAGAATAGAAGAAAATATGAGAAAGAATGTGTGGAAAAAGGAGACTCATCCTATCACATTAAAGATCAGAAAATCCTAGATACAAAAGAAGGGAAAGGGACCTGTATATGCCAAAATGTTTGTGGCAGCCCTGTTTGTAGTGGCTAGAAACTGGAAAATGAATAGATGCCCATCAATTGAAAAATGGTTGGGTAAATTGTGGTATATGAATGTTATGGAATATTATTGTTCTGTAAGAAATGACCAGCAGGATGAATACAGAGAAGCTTGGAGAGGCTTACATGAACTGATGCTAAGTGAAATGAGCAGAACCAGGAGATCATTATATACTTCAACAACGATATTGTATGAGGATGTATTCTGATGAAAGTGGATATCTTTGACAAAGAGACGATCTAACTCAGTTTCAATTGATCAATGAAGGACAGAAGCAGCTACATCCAAAGAAAGAACACTGGGAGATGAATATAAACTGTTTGCATTTTTGTTTTTCTTCCAGGGTTATTTCTACCTTTTGAGTCCAATTCTCCCTGTGCAACAAGAGAACTGTTTGGTTCTGCACACATATATTGTGTCTAGGATATACTGTAACATATTTAACATGTATAGGACTGCTTGCCATCTGGGGGGGGGTGGAGGGAGGGAGGGGAAAAATCGAAACAGAAGTGAGTGCAAGGGATAATGTTGTAAAAAATTACCCTGGCATGGGTTCTGTCAAAAAAAAGTTATTTTAAAAAAAAGAATTTTATAATAAATTAAGAATTTTGAAGAAGAAGAAGAAGAAAAAAAAAGATCAGAAAATCCCAGAGCTCAATCTGCTAAGAACCCATTTACCTGAGTCCAGAAAAAATGTCTCTCTCTTAGTAGAGAAATATGAGGGCATAATGTCCCATCCTGGGGCAGCTAGGTTGCCTAGTGGATAGATCACCAGCCTTAAAGTCAGGAGGACTTGAGTTCAAATCTGGCCTCAGACACTTAACACTTCCTAGTTATGTGATCCTGAGCAAGTCACTTAACTTCAATTGCTTCAGCAAAAATAATAATAATATCTCATCCCTTTGTGTGCACATACAAACACATAACATGTATATATTTTAATATATATATATATATATATATATAAATCACACTCATGTTATATATGTGCATACAAATATATACATATATCCTATTGCATAATGAATGAAGAAACATCTGTGTATATATTTAAATTCATGTTTGTATGTATAGCTATATAAGAACACAGAATTCAGATTTTCTTTTTGACAATTTAGCTTTTTCCAAAACTACTTATATGTGCCAAAGGATACCTGTCTTTGCTATATTTCTATTTTCCCTTTCTAGTTCCTTAAACATCTATTGTAATAACTAGATGGTGACCAGGAGTTTCCTACTTGTCATACTGCGAGGGCTTTTCACATAGTTCTAATAACACCATGATCACAGAACACCACAGAGTCCTGTATCTGATCATCTAATCACGTAATGTTCCTTTGATTCACCACCAAGCTTTCTCCAGTTCAGTAATGGAAGCATTAAGTCACTACATAAAACCTAAGCTGAACATGCCAAAAATTCTGCCTAAAAAGAATAGTCCTGAGATTCAAGTTCGAAAGGCAATAATGTCCATAAAACAAAATGAAATACCTTTACTTATGATAGGGCTAAACATGAAAAAATAAAATGTTAAACCTTAAATATCTATCTATTATCTGTCTTTACTATCTTTATATATATATATATATACATACACACACACACATATATTATCCATCTGGAAATGGATGATATCTATAAAAATAAAATGAAGGTGTGAAAGAGTAATGTACTGGGAGGAAGGGAAAGGGAGAAGTAAAATGGGATATAAAGGAGGCAAGAAAAACTTTTACAATGGAGGAGAAGAAGGAGCTTAGAGGGATTAATTGAATCATTTTCACTGGTGAAAAATGGAATAACATACACATTCAATTGGGTTTAGAAATCTAGTTTATCCTACAGGAAAGTATGAAAGAAAGGAGATTAAAAAGGGATGAGGCCAGCGAGATTAAAAGGAGGGCAGATTGGAAGAGGATGTAGCCAGAAACAAAAAATTTCTGAGGAGGGACATGATGAAAGGAGAGAGAAAATAAAATAAACAGTTAGCAAGAACAATTGTGAACAAAGAAGCCAATTTTTCTAATAAAAGCCTCATTTCTTAAACATATAGAGAACTGAATCAAATTTATAAAAATAAGAGCCATTTTCCACTTAATAAATGATTAAAACATATGAACAGTTTTCAGATGAAATAATCATAGCTATCTATAGTCATATCAAAAAAGGATCTAACTCACTATTGATGCAAATTAATGTAAATTAAAATAATTCTAAAACACTACCACATTCCTGTTAGACTGACTAATAAGATAGAAAAAGGAAATGACAAATGTTGGAGGGATGTAAGAAAAATGAGACATTAATGCATTGTTGGTAGAGTTGTTTCAGCCATTCTTTAGAGCAATGTGCAACCATGCCCAAGGGCTATAAAACCATGCATGTCCTATTCCCTATCAAGAACACTACTAGGTATGCATTCCAAAAGAGATTTAAAAAAAAAAAAAAAAAGGAAAAGAACCTATATGGACATCAAAGAAATGGAAATTGAGTGAATGTCCATAAACTGAGGAATAACTAAACAAATTATGCTTTGTGAATGTGATAGAATATTAATGTTCTGTAAGAAATGATGAGCTGGATACTCTTTTAAAAAATGTGGAAGATTTCCATGAAGTTATGCAAAGTGAAATATACTATATATAAAAAGTAACAATTTGTAAGATTGTTACTGTTACTGTGAAAGACAACTATTCTCAGCAATACAATGATTCAAGACAACTCTGAAGGACTTATGATGAAAATACTATTCATACTCAGAAGGATTGATGGTATCTGAATAAAAACTGATGCATAGTTTTTTTTTTTTTAATTTATTTTTCTTGGAGGTTTTTGTTTTGTTTTCACTTGTTTGCTTGTTGTTTTTGTTGTTCTTGTTGTTTTCTTTCTTGGTCTATGCTTTTTTTTTTTTTTTTACAATGTGACTGGTTTAGAAACATTGTTCATGATATTTATATACACATATATATATACATGAATGTGTGGTGTGTGTGTGCGTGTGTGTGTGTATTTATACACACAAACACATATAAGCTATATCAATTTGCTTGCATTCTCAATGTTGGGTCTGGGGAGGAAGGGAGAGAGAGAATCTGGAAAGTATTTTTTACATATAACTAGGAGGAAAATAAAATACTGAATAAAAAAAAAAGAAGAAGAAGAATTCAGCTAAAACCTGTAGAACCATGCTTTGAATTTCTTGCATCCCTAGACCTGAAGATGGACCAAATCTTGAAGATGATTGGCCAAATTTTTATAAAACAGATGCTGTTCTGTTTGCACCAAATATAAGGAATTAGTCTATATAAAAAATAGGAGGTAGAATGAAATGAAATGAACGAAAGTAAATGAAAAGTAAACTGGCAAACTAAATAATAATGGATGATATTTTATAAATCTGTATAGATTAAATAAATATAATTTATATATATATATATAAAATTAAATTAAATGCACTAGTGACATTATCCAATTTGAGTCTCACAAGAATCCTGAGTTAAATACCTTTATCATCCTTATTTTTCTGAAAAGATTCTGATAAGGTCAAATGACATTAGTGTACAAGCCATAGATATATAAATATCAATGTAGATGGCAGGATTAGAGACAGATAATGAATAACTTCAAGTATAGTTCTCTTTTTGCTATACCTAGATACTTCTCCTAGGGGGAAAAATGATAAAATCTATTATTAAATAGATGATTGCATATCTTTTTTCTTTAGAAAACTGATTTGTCTTTTCTAAAAATAACCTAATATTAAAAAAAAAAACAGGAAGAAAAAGAACTTAGTTCTAACACAATTTCTATCAGGGATGGGGTACATGACTTTTATGAAGTCTCTATTTTAACACAAATAAAATAAAAAGATGGGAGGAAGCTTACTATGGGCCCCAGATTTATAGTTCTACTTAGAACCATTCATTAAAAATAGCTTTGGAAAACTAACTTTAATTCCAGTTTTGAAAGAGGAGTTATATAGACCGAGTATTTCTTAAGTTCATCTAGGCATTTGATATCCTTGTAGATGCTTTAATGGAGAAAATGAGGTGTGACCTCCATCTCTAAAATCCAATTCACTTGCAACTCATACCATCACCTCCCTGATGTTGTAATCCTCTTCAGGCTCAAAGGACAAACAACAAACAAGATGAGACAAAATAATAATAATAATAATAGGTTTGAAGATCCTGTATCACTAGATTTATAAGAACCCTTAATTCAAACCCTGACCTTGACAGATGAAAAAATTGAGACTCTGAGAAATTGAGACACTTGCCTAAGTTCACATGACTAAAATAGGTGGATTTGTAGATAATTAAACAAGTCTCTAGAAAATATTGATTAGTGTGTTATTGTTAAGTGAAAGAAAATTATTTAACAATGTTTAGTTACATTGAAATAATATGAAGAGAACAATAGTAAAGAGATTCAGGAATTCTGGTTTCACTTCTGAAGTTTGACACTTAGGTAATTTGAGACAAATTCTACTTTGCCTCCATTTGTTTATAAATGAGGAAAATAATACTTTCCTATAAGCCATATAAGTTTTATGAAGAAAATATAAAGCATTATACCTGGTATGACATGGGATTTGGACCTCACCCTTGTATTTTTCAATAATAATAGCATTTCTGGAGCACTTTAAGATTTACAGTGGGTTTCTGGCCAAGATGGCGGAGAAGATGCATGCATCTACTTAAGCTCCACATTTTCTCTCAGAATTTATTTCATGACAAGCCTCAGAATTAGTACTTGAATGAAAAAAAAAAATGTACAAATAATTACCAACAGAAGACATCCTTGAAATTCACCAGAAAAGGTCTGTTTTTGCTCAAGGGCAGGGACAGTTAGACTGGGAACAGGCTGAGGGCAAGCAGCAGCAGCCAGAGCACAGCAGGAAGCTCACACTGAGCAGACTGGAGGGGTGTGGGGTGTGATCTCAACCATCTCTGAGGGGAGAGCATTACTACAGTATTGATTACGTTGCCCTGACAACAAGCCAGTAGACAAGCAGAGAAGTTTAAAAAACACAGGAGGTGGAGACTATAACCCCAAAAAGCTAGGGTCTCTCAGGACCTGGCCACACCTACCCGCAGTGTCTCAGCATGCGCTCAGTCTCAGAGCACAGATGCAGCACAGCCATTGCCATCCTGCTAGTGTCTTGCTGCTGTCCCCCGCAGTCTGTAGAGGAAGCTTGGTAACACCATCCAGTCGCACCCCCTCCCCCCCCCCAAAAAAAAGCAGACTGCATTTGGTTTTTTCCTGTTAGTTTGTCTTCTTTAATTCTTCTCTGACAAAATGAGCAAAAAACTTAAACTGACCTTAACTACTGATGCCTTCAATATGAATAGAGAACAGACTTTAAATCCTGAGGAAACTAAAAACAGACTGTCTCCAGATGAATGCCCAAAGTGGGATATGAGTTGGTTCTCAACACACAAGGCTCTCCTAGAAGAAATTTTAAAAGACTCTCACAAGAGAGCTAGAAGAAAAATAGGAAAAGGAATGGGAAGCTTGGCAAGAAAGGCTGGATAAGTCATCCCACTCATTTAAACAGAGAGTGGATAAAGAAATCAAATCCTTGAAGAACAGAATTAGTGAACTGGAAAAAGAAAATAGCTCTCTAAAAAATAAATTGATGAAATGGGAAAAAAAAAATCCATAGAACAAAACAACTAATTAAAAACTCAATTAGACAATTAGAAAAAAGATATTTAAAAAGTGAGTGAAGAAAATACTTTATTGAAAATCAGAATCAAACAAATGGAATTGAATGACTAGAGGAAAGTCAAGCAAGAATCAGTCAAACAAAACCAAAACAATGAAACGATGGGAAAAAAATTTCAAATACATTCTTGGGAAAACAACAGACATGGAAAATAGATCTAGGAGTAACAATATCACAATTATTGGACTCCCTGAAAAATATGATGAAAAAAAGAGCCTGGACACTATTTTCCAGGAAATTATTAAAGAGAACTGCCCCAAAGTTATACAAACAGAGGGTAAAATAGAAATTGAAAGAATTCATCGATCACCTATCAAAAGGGATCCTAAAATCAAAACACCAAGAAATACAGTGGCCAAATGCCAGAACTATCAGATGAAGGAAAAATACTGCAAGCCACTACAAAAAATCAATTCAAATAGAGAGGAGCCACAATAAGGATTACTAGGATCTAGCAGCATCCATATTAAAGGATCAAAAGACCTGGAATATGATATTCCAAAAGGCTAAGGAACTTGGTATTCAGCCAAAAATAACTTACCCAGCCTATTTTTGATGAAAAAAACAGAACTAAACAAAAGTGTTATCTACAAATATAGAACTCAAGAAAAACCTAAAAAGGTAAAAAGAAATCTTGAGAACGATATTTCTGTTATAAAGATATATAAATAACGCATATATACTTTGTTCTAGAAACTAGAGAAAGAAAATTGTACCCAGAAATGGGTAAAGTAGGGGTACAACATCTCATGAAGAGGCAAAAGAAACCTATTATATCGGAGAGAAAGAATGGAAGGGGATGAGCATAGTGTGTATCTTACTGCCATCAGAATTGGCTTAAAGAGAAAAATATTAGACATATTCGATTTATGGTGAAACTTCTCTCACCTCATGGAAAAGTGGGAGGGGAAAAGTGAAAAGGGAAGGAATAAGCTAAGTGGAAGAGAATACAGAAATGTGAAGAAAAGGAGTAAGATGGGGGAGGAACACTTAAGATGGGGAGAGGGATACTAAAAAGGGAGGGTTGTGAGAAACAAGTGGTGCTCACAAGTTTAATATGGGGGAGGGGGCTAAGGAAGAAGGAAAGGAGAAAAGCATAAACAGGGGTTAACAAACATGGCAAGTAATACAGAATTGGTAATTTTAACCATAAATGTGAATGGGGTAAGCTCCCCCATAAAGAGGAAGTGGTTAGCAGAATGGATTAAAAGCCAGAATCCTTCAATATGTTGTTTACAGCAAACACACCTGAAGCAGGGAGATACATACAAAGTAAAGGTAAAAGGTTGGAGCAGAATCTACTATGCTTCAGGTGAAGTCAAAAATAGCAGAGGTAGCCATCCTCATCTCAGATCAAGCAAAAGCAAAAATTGATCTAATTAAAAGAGATAAGGAAGGGCACTATATCTTGCTAAAGGGTAGCATAGATAATGAAGCAATATCAATATTAAACATATATGCACCAAGTAGTGTAGCATTTAAATTTTTAAAAAAGGAATTAAGGGAGCTGCAAAAAGAAATAGACAGCAAAACTATAATAGTGGGAGATCTCAATCTTGCCCTCTCAGAATTAGATAAATCAAACCACAAAATAAATAAGAAAGAGGTCAAAGAGGCAAATAGAATACTAGAAAAGTTATATATGATAGATCTCTGGAGAAAACTAAATGGAGACAGAAAGGAGTACACTTTCTTCTCAGCAGTTCATGGAACCTATACAAAAATTGACCATGTATTAGGACATAAAAACCTCAAACTCAAATGCAGTAAGGCAGAAATAATAAATGCATTCTTTTCAGACCATGGTGCAATGAAAATTACATTCAATAAAAAGCCAGGGGAAAATAGACCAAAAATAATTGGAAATTAAATAATCTCATACTAAAGAATGATTGGGTGAAACAGCAAATCACAGGCATAATTAATAACTTCACCCAAGAAAATGACAATAATGAGACATCTTACTAAAATGTGTGGAATGCAGCCAAAGTAGTATAAGGGGAAATTTCATGTCTCTAGAGGGTTAACTTGCATAAAATAGAGAAATAGAAGGTCAATGAATTGGGCTTATAACTAAAAATGCTAGAAAAGGAACAAATTAAAAAACCCCAATCAAACACTAAACTTGAAATTCTAAAAATAAAAGGAGAGATCAATAAAATTGAAAGTAAAAAAAAAAAACTATTGAATTAATTAATAAAACTAAGAGTTGGTTCTATGAAAAAACTATCAAAATAGACAAACCCTTAGTAAATATGATTTTAAAAAGGAAAGAGGAAAATCAAATTGTTAGTCTTAAAAATAAAAAGGGAGAACTTGCCACTAATGAAGAGGAAATTAGAGCAATAATTAGGAATTACTTTGCCCAACTTTATGCCAATAAATTCAACAAATTAAATGAAAGGGAAGAATACTTTCAAAAACATAGCTTGCCCAGATTAACAGAGGAAAAAGTAAATAGACTAAACAATCCCGTTTTAGAAAAAAGAAATAGAACAAGCTACTAACCAACTCTCTAAGAAAAAGTCCCTAGGACCAGATGCATTTACATGTGAATTCTACCAAACATTTAAAAAACAATTAATTTCAATGCTATATAAATTATTTGAAAAAATAGGGATTGAAGGAGTCCTACCAAATTCCTTTTATGACACAGACATGGTACTGATACCTAAACCAGGTAGGTTGAAAACAGAGAAAGAAAATTATAGACCAATTTCCCTAATGAATATTTATGCTAAAATCTTTTTAAAAATTAGCAAAAAGATTACAGAAAATCATCTCCAGGATGATACACTATGACCAAGTAGTATTTATACCAAGAATTCAGGGCCAGTTCAATATTAGGAAAATTATTAGCATAATCAACTATATCAATAGCCAAACTAACAAAAACCATATGATCATCTCAATAGATACAGAAAAAGCATTTGATAAAATCCAACATCCATTCCTAATAAAAACCCTTGAGAGTATAGGAATAAATGGACTTTTCCTTAAAATAGTCAGGAGTATATATTTAAAACTTTCAGTAAGTTTCGGGGATATGTAATGGGGATAAACTGGAACCATTTCCTATAAGATCAGGAATGAAACAAGATTGCCCACTATCACCATTACTTTCAATATTGTATTAGAAATGCTAGCTTCAGCAATAAGAGTTGAAAAAGAGATTAAAGGAATTTGAATAGGTAAAGCAAATTATGACTCTTTCCAGATAATATGATGGTATACTTAGAGAACCTTACAGATTCTACAAAAAAGCTATTAGAAATAATTCACAACTTTAGCAAAGTTGCAGGATACAAAATAAATCCACATAAATCCTCAGCATTTTTATACATCACCAACAAAATTGAACAGCAGGATATACAAAGAGAAATTCCATTCAAAATAACTGTTGATAGCATAAAATATTTGGGAATCTATCTACCAAAGAAAAGTCAGGAATTATATAAGCAAAATTACAAAAAACTTTCCACACAAATAAAGTCAAATTTACATAATTGGAAAAATATTAAGTGCTCTTGGATAGGCTGAGTGAATATAATAAAGATGACAATACTCCCTAAACTAATCTATTTATTTAGTGCTATACCAATCAGACTCCCAAGAAACTATTTTAATGACCTAGAAAAAGTAACAACAAAATTCATATGGAACAATAAAAGGTTGAGAATTTCAAGGGAATTAATGAAAAAAAAATCAAATGAAGGTGGCCTAGCTGTACCTGATCTAAAACTATATTATAAAGCAGCAGTCACCAAAACCATTTGGTATTGGCTAAGAAATAGATTAGTTGATCAGTGGAATAGGTTCATAGGACAAAATAGTCAATAACATTAGCAATCTAGTGTTTGACAAACCCAAAGATCCCAACTTTTGGGATAAGAATTCATTATTTGACAAAAACTGCTGGGAAAACTGGAAATTATTATGGCAGAAATTAGGCATGGATCCACATTTAACACCATATACCAAAATAAGATCAATGATTTAGGCATAAAGAATGAGATCATAAATAAATTAGAGGAGCATAGGATAGTTTACCTCTCAGGCTTATGGAGGAGGAAGGAATTTATGACCAAAGAAGAACTAGAGATCATTATTGATCACAAAATAGAAAATTTTGATTACATCAAAGTAAAAAGCCTTGTACAAACAAAACTAATGCAAACAAAATTAGAAGGGAAGCAACAAACTGGGAAAACATTTTTACAGTTAAAGGTTCTGATAAAGATCTCATTTCTAAAATATATAGAGAATTGACTCTAATTTATATGAAATCAAGTCATTCTCCAATTGATAAATGGTCAAAGGATATGAACAATTTTCAGATGATGAAATTGAAACTATTTCCACTCACATCAAAGAATGTTCCAAATGCAAATGCAAGAGAATTGTAAATTAAGACAACTCTGCGATAACACTACACTATCTACAATCTAGTCAGATTGGCTAAGATGACAGGAAAAAAATGATGAATGTTGGAGGATTGCCATAGTGTGGCTTTTTTTTTCCTCACTATTCAGTTCTGCACATATATATTGTATTTAGGATATACTACAACATATTTAACATGTATAAGGCTGCTAAAATATGTGGAGAATTGACCCCCTAGGGAGGGGGTGGAGGGATAGAAGGGAAACATCAGAACAGAAGTGAGTGCAAGAGATAATGTTGTAAAAAATCACCCCGGCATATGTTCTGTCAATAAAAAGTTACAATTAAATAAATAAATAAAAAGATTTATTGTGTACTTTACAAATATGATCTCATTTTATCTTCACAACAAACCTAGGAGGTAAGATAATCACAAGGTAAAAAAGAGAAATTCTAATGATTAGAGCTGTTTATCAATAGACCACACTGACTGCCAAAAAAAAACCCTCTTTCACTAGAAATATTCAAGCAAAGCATGAATGAACATATGAAACAAATATTATACTTTGGATTTGTATAATTGGAAGGATTTTGGCCTGCATGACCACTAATTTCTTTTCAAATTCTAAAATATTATAATTCTCTAAGTTCAACTACAAGTAAATTCTCAGATATCTTTTAGGAGTTCATTATCATGTGCTTCACCTGAAATGCAAGCACAATTCAGTATTAATGGGTTATTAAAACATATCCCATGGTGTCTTCCAACCCTATGTCTTTTGACTTTTATTTAATTGAAAAATAAAGGCTACTTTTTGTACTTACTGAACATACTTTTCTATCATAAAAAGCAGAAAAAAGTAAGATTATTCACATCTTCCTTTAAATGTTCAGCATCAATTAAACTCTCTCATACCACCAGGCCACCTGCTCCCAAAGTTTTAATTCTAGAAATCCATTTCATTTACATAATATTTTTGCTTTGAGAACAGTTTATGGTAATATTTTTACATTTAGATGGGCTCAAAGGGCATTACAATTTTAAATGGATTTATAATCCAGCCATAAGAAAACTAGTATTTCATCTTCATTTGTTCATGCCATATTTAAAAAGGGGCAAGTAATCTTTATTTTGAATAATGCAGTTTGTATTCTATTTAAAAAGATTTTAAGTTGTGAGTTTCTCGTGTGTGAACATACTAGGGATATATTAAATACTTTGCAACAATATTTTGTGGACTATTAGCTGCTTTCACTATTTGAGTAGCAGGTTTAGATTATTAAAATATTGGTAATGATTTTTTTAATTAAGAGAATGAAAGCAAAGACCACAATTATAAAAAAGAAAAAAGAGAACTCTTGAAAGTTGTTTGTATTCCACATAAATAGCAATGAAACAATTTTTACTGGCCCTCAGAAAATTGCATTGTTGATGGAAGGGGAAATAACCAGAATGTGAATAATAAAAACAAAATTGGCATGGATGGAAAGGAGAGAGGTTTGTTTTTCTAGCAAAGAAAAATCATCTACCAAAAGAAAAATAAAAATTTTAAAATTTCTACATTTATTAATGTAAATGCTAAAATTACCTTTTATTTATTTTTGGAAGTAGGGAAAGGGAGAAAATTTGGAAGGAATATGACATGTATTGCAATGACTTGGCCCTACAAATATTAAGAGGCATGACTGAAATGGTTCTAGTTGAATGAGATCTAATTTGACGCTCTAGAGGCAATCTACCAAGTAATAACTAAGTGAATTTTGCAGGGACAATAATTCAACATGGTTGCATTTTTCAATACAGGAGAATCTGATCTATGTTACAGGCAAGTAGAGCAAAAAGCTTAACATACTTGCCAACTCGCTGATTTATGTAAATCATGCAGGAGAGGGCAGGGGAAGAAATCTTGATTATATGGCAAATCAGGTAAAGGCAGAATAAGAAAGGTTATTAAAAAAGGAAGTGTATCGATATACAAAGAATGATATCTAATGAGTTTCTTTTTATGTGTGGTGATTTTGAATGGTGGTTTGGAAATCTGGGCATAATATTGTCAAAAGAATGGCTTTTTGTCTCAGCATTTACAAACCAAAATTGTATCTTTTCAATAAGTTAGAGTCAACATAGGGTCAAATCATGTGGAATAGAACCAGTAGTAACAAAACATCCCTTATAGTCCTCTAGGATCCATATGACCATTTATTTTAAAAAGTTACTAAATCTCTCAGAATTAATTTCTCCATGTGTAGAATAAAATATCTTGCTTGCCCTGGCAGAAGGTTACTGTGAGGATCAAATATAAAAGTGTATAGGGAAATGCTTTATAAACTGAAAAGCATGACAAATATTTTTAGATGATATTCATAGCTTTTTGCCTTAGGGTCTTGAGTGTCAAGATGACCTTAATATAAGACCCACTTCTTTTCACATTGTGGAATGCCAGCTAAGCAAATCATTTAACTTCACAGTGTCCCATGTAATTCTCTAAGACTATAAATTGTAGAATAAGTACTTGATCTGCTTTGGGAGGTAATTGCCTCCTGGGAGCTCCTTATAGTTATGAAATCAGAAGCCCTAGTTAAACACATATAGCAACAATAACATCCAAGTTTGCATTACAAAGTAAGTGAATATTTCATTTCATTCTGGCAATAACTCTGTAAAATAGGTAATGCAAATATTATTTCTTCAATTTTACAGAGAGGAAGTGTGGTTTAGTGGATAGAGCATCTTGGAGTAAGAAAGACATTGCTTTTCATCTTCTTTACACACACACACACACACACACACACACACACACACACACATTGTGACCAGGGGGAAGTCATTTAACCTTTTATTGATATCAGAAAATTCTCTTACATAAGGATGATGATGCTGGTCTGTATCATCAAAATAATTGATAGTTGTTTATGTTGATGAAATCACAGATTGAAAACAGAAATCAAATGTAAACTAATGTTTATCAAATGTCAATCAAAAAATCAAGGAAATTGAGGGGTTGAACCTGAAGTTGAAGTTTTTTTACACCAAATCTATTGCTCTCTCATTATACTATGATCATCATGAAGTTTTGTGATGGAAACAAAAATCGCCTGTTCTCTCAAGCTTTTGGAAAAGTTAATATTGAACTAGAAAGATTTGTTGTTATTCAGTCATTTCAGCCATGCTTATCTCTTTGTGGCCTTTTCTTGACAAAGATGTTAGAGTAGTTTTCCTTCTCCATTTCTTTCTCCACTTCATTTTATAAATAAGGAAAACATGGTTAAGTGACTTGCCCAGTATCACATGTCTGAAGGCAGTATTGAACTCAGGAAGACAAGTCTTCTTGACTCCAAGCCCAGCACTCTATTTACTGGGCCACCTAGTTGCCTTTTGAAAGATTAGACATGTGCAATATTAATAGATAGCAATTAGAAGTGTATAATGTGAGTATATGTGTGTGCATATATACATATACACATAAATATACATATTTATGTATATACATTTATATCTACAAATATTATCTCATTTTATTTTCATGATAATCCCCAGAAATAGGTGCTATTTTTATCTCTATATTACAGTTGTCAATCACAACAAGGCAATTTGGCAAGAACTAAAAATTATCAAGTAAGATTTTATATCTTTATCTGGTAGGAATAAATGTAGCTATTTATTAGAAAATCATAAAACGATACAAAATGTTTAGATATCATTAGCAATTCAGAAAAGTGAAGATATTCAGCTCAATGGACAAGGAGATTAGGCTATGATACAGCTTATTTTTTATTCTCTTCAAAATATTCTCAGTAAAAGCTATTTTCTTTCAATTTTATATATTCTTTATACCTTCTAATTCCATTTCTAAAAATGTTCCAATGAGGATAAACATTCAGTAGTTAGTGAAGACAATAATAACATGGAACAAAATATGTAAATTAATCTATTTTCTACATACCCAATTTCCTTTTTTTTTTTCAGATCAATATAATGTATTGCTAATCCAATCAATAGTTAGTGCTTGAGCATGCTGAACAGTTTTTATCCTCAGTGTTTTGAAATCTGGGTCATTTAAATGTTACATAGACGTTACCAACTGAGTTTGCCCAGTAGAGGGAGACATTATCAATGTAGTCTAAATCTGAAATAAAAACAAACATCACTGGAGATGCTTAGAAAAGGAAAAAACCCTCAGAATCTACAATCAAATAAGCGATATTGCTTTTATACATGAATTAAGAGGAAAACATTAAAATGAGCCATTTTATTTATTTCTAATTTTAAAAAGAACGCCTCTTATTTTCAGATACTATATATATGAAAGTTTTTTTTTTTTAAAGAAATATGCATCTTGCAAATTGTATGACCTTCTAACTGTTTAGATTTTATTTCTAATACATAAAATCATCTGGGTACAAGATAAATTAAGTAATTAAATTAATTCTTTTTCTCTTAAGAGACATAATTTGTGTTCAATTTATACAGATTCTTTGTTTAAATATGATCAAATAGAGTTTTGTGCAATCTTGCTTTTTAAGTAAGCAGGTTCTATTTCCTAAGAAAGCATGGATCATTTTCGTGTCACTTAAAAAAGCATCATGAGATGAGTTTTGTATTTTTTTAAATTAAAAAAACCCTTGATATTAATGCTTGGATAACAGTTATAAAACTAATATGCTTCAATTTCAGTAGTACTGATTTTCTTAGCATTATTAAAAAAGAAAATTATATTTAATGCATTTTGACATCTTTAATGCAAAATTTTGTATTTTATTTTCTGTAAGGAAAAATAAGTAAAAAGAAAAACAAAACAAACAGATAAATCATTGTATGTCATAATATACTTACCAGCTACAATGTTTACATTGTATTGTATATTGTTTATATTGCATTGTAAAATAACATTATAATAAAAATTTTCCAGAGATATATTCCAAATATGCAATTTGCTTCCAACAACAACATAAAAATGATCTTGTCTTTCCATCTGAACAGTAGGAAATTTCTTAGGATTACAATCTGGCCAACTCTGAGATCTCTGGATTCACAAGGCTACTAAAATACTGTTAATTTTGGATGGACATTCTAACTCTTGTACTCTTTAAGTTAATTATCAAGTGAAAGGATATTCTTGATGAAAGACTTTTAAAAATATTCAAGATTAATATTAGTATCTTATTGCCAAAGTTAAAGTTCAGACACCCCAATCATTTAACCAACCAATCAACATGCATTTATTAAATACCTACAATAAATATGTCAGAGACATTGCTTTTTGTTAAGAATCAATAATCAGTGCAAATTAAAACAACTCTTTGGTATCACCTATACCTCTCAGATTGGTTAAAATGACAGGAAAAGATAATGATAAATATTGGAGAGGTGAGAAAACTGGGACACTAATGCATTGTTGGTGTAATTGTGAAATGATCCAACCATTCTGAAGAGCAATTTGGAATTATGATCAAAGGACTATCAAACTGTGCATATCCTTTGACCCAGCTATTCCAAGGGAAAACTTAAAGGAGGAAAAAAGGACCCATATGTGCAAAAATGTTTGTATCAGCTCTTTTTGTGGTAGCAAAGAATTGGAAAATGAGTGGATGTCCATCAATTGGGGAATGGCTAAACCAGTTGTGGTATATGAAAGTAATTTTTCTATTTAAAAAAATAATGAACAAGCTTACTTTAGAAAAGCCTGAAAAGATTTACATGAGCTGATACTTAGTGAAACAAGCAGAACCAGGAATACATAGAGCACAATAACAGCAAAGGATGTGTGATGACCACCATGAAACACTTGGTTCTTCTCAGTGGTTCAGTGATCCAAAGCAATCCAATAGATTTGGGACAGAAAATGCCATCTGCAAACAGAAAAAGAACTATGGAGAGTGGTGTCTCAGAATTGTTTTAATGTGCATTTCTCTGATTAATAATGACTTGGAGCATCTTTTCACATGGCTAGAAATAGTTTCAATTTCTTCATCTGAGAATTGTCTGTTCATATCCTTTGACCATTTATCAATTGGAGAATGGCTTGATTTTTTATAAATTAGAGTCAGTTCTCTATATCTTTTGGAAATGAGTCCTTTATCAGAACCTTTGACTGTAAAAATGTTTTCCCAGTTTATTGCTTCCCTTCTAATCTTGTCTGCATTAGTTTTGTTTGTACAAAAACTTTTCAATTTGATATAATCAAAATTTTCTATTTTGTGATCAATAATGATCTCTAGTTCTTTTGGTCACAAATTCCTTCCTCTTCCACAAGTCTGAGAGGTAAATTATCCTATGTTCTTCTAATATATTTATAATCTCATTCTTTATGCCTAGGTCATGAACCCATTTTGACCTTATCTTGGTATGCGATGTTAAGTATGGGTCAATGTCTACTTTCTGCCCTATTAGTTTCCAACTTTCCCAACAATTTTTGTCAAACAGTGAGTTCTTATTCCAAAAGCTGGGGTCTTTGGGTTTGGCAAACACTAGAGTATTAAAATTATTGACTATTTTGTCCTTTGAACCTAATCTATTCCACTGATCAACTAGTCTATTTCTAAGCCAATACCAAATGGTTTTGGTAACTGCTGCTTTATAATATAATTTTAGATCTGGTACAGTTAGACCACCTTCATTTATTTTTTTTTCCATTAATTCCCTTGAAATTCTTGACCTTTTCTTTTTTTCCATATGAACTTTGTTGTTATTTTTTTTCTAGGTCATTAAAATAGTTTTTTTGGGAGTCTAATTGGTATAGTGCTAAATAAATAGATTAATTTAGGTAGTATTGCCATCTTTATTATATTGGCTTACGCTATCCTAGAGCATTTAATATTTTTCCAAATGGTTAGATCTGACTTTATTTGTGTGGAAAGTGTTTTGTAGTTTTGCTCATATAGTTTCTGATTTTCCCTTGGCAGATAGATTCCCAAATATTTTATATTATCAGTAGTTATTTTAAATGGAATTTCTCTTTGTAACTCTTAAGTGTTGAATTTTGTTAGTGATATATAAGAATACTGATGATTTATGTGGGTTTATTTTGTATCCTGCAACTTTGCTAAAGGTGTGAATTATTTCTAATAGCTTTTTAGTAGAATCTCTGGGGTTCTCTAAGTATACCATCATATCATCAGCAAAAAAGTAATAATTCGCTTTCCTCATTACCTACTCTAATTCCTTTCATCTCTTTCTCAACTCTTATTGCCAAAGCTAACATTTCTAATACAATATTGAATAGTAATTGTGATAGTGGGCAACCTTGTTTCACTCCTGATCTTATTGGGAATGGTTGCAGTTTGTCCCCATTACATATGATGCTTACTGATGATTTTAAATAGATGCTACTGATTATTTTAAGGAAAAGTCCATTTATTCCTATATTCTCAAGTGTTTTTTAATAGGAATGGAAGTTGGATTTTATCAAATGCTTTTTCTGCATCTATCGAGATGATTATATATATAAATTTGGTTATTAATAGGGTCATTTATACTGATAGTTTTCCTACTATTGAACCAGCCCTGCATTCCTGGTATAAATCCTACTTGATCATGTTGTATTATCCTGGGGATGATTTTCTCCAATCTTTTTGCTAATATATTATTTAAGATCAATATTTAGCATCGATATTCATTAGGGTGATTGGTCTAGAATTTTCTTTCTCTGTTTTTAATCTACCTGGTTTAGGTATAAGTACTATGTCTGTGTCATAAAAGGAATTTGGTAGGATTCCTTCATTCACTTTTTTTTTTTCAAAAAATTTATATAGCACTGGGGCTAATTGTTCTTTAAATGTTTGGTAGAATTCACATGTAAATCCATCTGATCCTGGGGATTTTTTCTTAGGGAGTTGATTAATGGCTTGTTCTATTTCTTTTTCTGAAATGGGATTATTTAAGCAATTTACTTTCTCCTCTGTTAATCTGGGAAGACTATATTTTTGGAGGCAGTTGTTCATTTCACTTAGGTTATCAAATTTATTGGCATAAAGTTGGGCAAAGTGACTCATTATTTTTCTGATTTCCTCTTCATTTGGTGGAAAGTTCTCCCTTTTTCATTTTTAAGACTAACAACTTGATTTTCCTCTTTCCTTTTTCTAATCAAATTTACTAAAGGTTTATCTATTTTATTGTTTTTTTTTCATAAAACCAACTCTTAGTTTTATTTATTAGTTCAATAGTTTTTTTTTTTTTTACTTTCAATATTATTAATTTCTCCTTTTACTTTTAGAATTTCAGCTTCAGTATTTGATTGGGGTTTTTTAATTTTTTCTTTTTCTAGCTTTTTAAGTTGCAAGCCCAATTCATTGATCTTCTCTTTCTCTATTTTATTCAAGTAAGCCTCTAAAGATATAAAATTTCCCCTCATTACCCCATTGGCTGCATCTCACATATTTTAGTATGATGTCTCATCGTTGTCATTATCTTGAGTGAAATTATTAATTGTGTGTATAATTTGCTGTTTCACCCAATCATTCTTTAACATGAGATTATTTAGTTTCCAATTACTTTTTGGTCTATTTACCCCTAACTTTTTTGCTGAATGTAGTTTTTATTACATCATGATCTGAAAAGAAAGCATTTACTATTTCTGCCTTCCTGAATTTAATTTTGAAGTCTTTATATCTTAATACATGGTCAATTTTTGTATAGGTTTCATGAACTGCTGAGAAGAAAGTATACTCTTTTTTGTCAACATTCAATCTTCTCCAAAAATCTATCATACTTAATTTTTCTAATATTCTATTTACTTTTTTAATTTCTTTCTTATTTGTTTTGTTGTTTGATTTATCTAATTCTGAGAGTGCAAGGTCAGGATTTCCCACTATTATAGTTTTGCTGTCTATTTCTTCTTGCAACTTTCTTAACTTCTCCATTAGAAAGTTAGATGCTATACCACTTGGTGCAAACATGTTTAGTATTGATATTGCTTCATTGTATATGCTACCCTTTAGCAAGATATATTTTCCTACCTTATCTCTTTTAATTAGATGAATTTTTGCTTTCACTTGATCTGAGATAAGGATGGCTACCCCTGCTTTTTTTGACTTCGTCTGAAGCATAATAGATTCTGCTCCAGCCTTCTACTTTTACTTTGTATGTATCTCCCTGCTTTAAATGTTTCCTGTAAACAGTATATGGTAGGGTTCTATCTTCCCCTGCTTTATGGGAGAGTTCATCCCATTCACATTTATGGTTAAAATTACTAATTCTGTGTTTTCTGCCATCTTATTATCCTCAGATTATGCTTTTCTATTTCTTGCCCCCACTTTCCCCTTTTCCCAGTATTAAACTTATGGGCACCACTTGAATCACATAGCTCTCCCTGATCCTTCCCACCCACTTTGAATCCATTCCCCTTTCTTGTACCCTTCCCTTATTATTCTTTTCCTTTTCCCTTTTCCTCTTCTAGTTTTTTATTGAGGTCAGAGAAGATTCTCTGTAAAACAAATATGTCAAGTATTTTCTGTTTGAGCCAACTCTGATGAGAGTAAGATCCACATAATGTTCCTCCCCCTCTCTAAATCCCCTCAGATATGATAGGTTTCCTTTGCCTTTTCGTGGGATGTAGTTTCCTTCTTTTATCTCCCCTTTTCCCTTTTTCTGACACTATCCTCTTTCCATTTCCATTTCCCTTTTTTATGTCATATCAGAAAATCAAATTATACATGTACTCTTTATGTATATCCACATCAGAAATACAATTCTCAAGAGTTCTTTTTACCTTTTTCTGTTTCTCTTGAGTCCTATATTTGGAGATCAAATATTTTATTTAGATCTCATTTTTTTTTTCCTTAGAAACAAATGGAATTCATCTGTTTCATTAAATGTCCATCTTCTTCCCCTGAAGAAGATGCTCAGCTTAGCTGGGTAGTTTATTCTTGGCTGCATTCCAAGTTCTTTTGCCTTTCAGAATATCAGATTCCAGGCCTTTCAATCCTTTAATGTGGAGGCAGACAAATCTTAAGTGATCCTTATTGTGGCACCTCGGTATTTGAATTTTTTTTTTCCTGGCTGCTTGTAATATTTTCCCCTAGTCTGATAGTTCTGAAATTTAGCCACAATATTCCTTGGAGTTTTTAATTTTAGGGCTTTTTTTCAGAAGATGTTTGATGAATTCTTTCAATGCCTATTTTACCTTCTGATTCAATTACATCTGGGCAGTTCTCTTTGATGATTTCCTGTAAAATAGTATCTAGGTTCTTTTTTCAGCATAATTTTTGGGAAGTGCAATAATCCTCAGATTACCTCTCCTAGATCTATTTTCCAGATCTGTTGTTTTCCAATTAGATATTTAACCTTTTTTTCCTAATTTTTCACTTTTTTTTATTTTGCTTGATTGATTCTTGATGTCTCAATGAATCATTCCTTTTTATTTATTCAGTTCTGATTTTTAATGAGTTTCCTTCATTAGCTTTTTTTACTTCTTTTTGTACATGTCCAATTGAGTTTTTCAATGAGTTGTTTTGCTTTATGGAATTTCTTTCCATTTCACTATTTTTTTAAAAAAAATGTATTGAGTTATTTTATTTTTCCAATTCACAAATCCTACTTTCTTGGGACAGTCTTCCTGGGAGTTCTTTACCTTTTCCAATTCACATTTCAGGAAGTTATTACTCTTTTGAATACTCTTTTTCCTTTCCCCTTTCCCCCCCTCCCCCTTTTCTTCTAGCTCTCTTTTAAGATTTTTTGTAGTTTCTTCTAGGAGAGCCTTGTGTGATGGGGATCAGGTTATATCCACCTTTGCAATTTTGTCTGGAGACTCTCTGCTGTTAGTCTCCTTGGGGTTGAAAATGTGCTCTCTTTCTGTATAGAAGCTATCCATTGTCCTTTTGATTCTTTTACTCATTTTTTTTTAAGCCTTTAGGGTCTGCTGTCAGGGCAAAGAGGTTTACCAGCTTCCTCTGCAGAACAGGGATAAGTATATGGACAGTAGCTGTCCTGCCAATGGGTTGCAAAGAGTAGCAAGGTGGGGGAGTGGTCTGGGAAAAGCTCCCCACCAGAAGTGACTCAGATCTAGGTATCACAGCCGAGTTGTGGAAGAGCCCAGCAAAGAATCTGTCTGTGTGGATTAGTGACTACCCTGGGGCTAGAGGCTGAGAAGAAAAAGTGTCACTACCCTTGGCCTGCTATGGGGCTGCGGGTATTAGCAGTTGCTCAGCGAATAGCCCTGCACTGCACCAGAAGTGTCTCTGCCCAGGGGACCACAGTCATGCTGCAGAAGTTCCATTGCTTCAGGCTGAGCCCCACATTGTGCAGATTAGAGGCCACCCTGGGCTGTACCCCACTGCCGTGCAGATTTGTGACTACCCTGCTAGAGCCTTATAATGCAGAATGTAGCTGCACAGCTGTGCTCTGGTCTGTGCTGAGTCACTTTCAGTTTTGGGTGGGTATAGCCAGATCCCGTTAGGTTCTGATGTTTCTTAGAGTACCTTCTATCTTTGGCTTTAATTTCTCTGCTGGTCTACTGCTTTGCAACCAAAGCAGAGAAGTCACCAGATGGCAGAGTTATCTCTGTAAATTTTCTAACCACAGAGGCTACCCCTGGCCTCTTTGCTCAATATGCTAGCCTCTGATTCTATCCCTGTTTGTGCTGGTCTGTTCCTGCCACTCAGGACAAACCTTTTCTGGTGATCTTCCAGATTACCTTTGGCTGGTAAATTTTTACACTTCCAATTTTTGTGAATTTTATGCTATTTTTGAGGTTGAATTTAATAATTGGTAGAGAAGGTATATAAGAGAGGCTCAGAAAGATGCATGTGCCTTCTCCACCATCTTGGCTCCACTCCACGCCCCAAAGGTTCTACTATTATTCACTTAGTATGTTGTAATGAGGATTCCTTTTAGGTAAGATTTGAATTAGATAGCCAGTAAAGAAGCTTCTATTAGTCAAATTGGATGGAACTGTGAGGAAAACTGAGAGGCTACAATTATTCCTATTTTACAGATGAGGAAAATGAAGCTTTTGTTGTTGTTGTTAAGTCATTTTTCATTCATATCTGAAACTTTTAAACCCCATTTGGGGTTTTCTTGGCAGAGATACTGGAATGATTTGCATCTTTCTTTTCCAGCTTATTTTACACATGGGGTTAAATGACTTGCACAGGCTCACTTAGCTAGTGTGCCTGAGACCAGATTTGACTCCAGGACTAGTACTCTATCCACTGAACCATCTACCTAGTTGTTAAATAATGAGGCTACAAAAAATGAAGGAAAAAAAAATTTACAATCTTAATGCTAAGATTGTGTGTCTGACATCCCATCATTTCTTAGGAACATACTATAAAAACTAAGTAGTGTAATAAGGAAGTATTAATAACCCAATCTTTTGCATTAGGATGCCATGGCAGGATTTTGTAAGTGAAAGAAGATATTTCTTTGCAAACTGAACACACATAAATGGAAGTTTATATGTGTCTAGAATATTTGTGCAGGAAATACATCAAGTGTTACATGACTTAAGTATTATTTCTTGAAAAATACCTGACCATGGTCCCTTGCCTGCTTGAAAAACTGCTTGGACTTGAAATGTGTAGGTCTGTGAGCTATTCAAATTCTCAACATGGTACTGTGTTGTTGAAATCCCTTTATAAATTATGCTGTTTTCACCAAGTATGACTTTCACTTCATACCTCTAGTTTAGTCATAGCATTAAGCCTGCAAGAATAAGATACAGATGATTTTAAAATACATTTAGTATGAAAAGATAGTTTTAGAACTGCCTATGATGAAATGAAATGTAGTTTTTTTGTCTTTTAAAAAATGTCATAAAGATGTACAATGTATTATATATCCTTGGATCTGATTAAAACAATGTCCATGACCTCATAAGTGATAGGACAGTTTGAGTTTCATAGAATTAATCACAAAATCGCATAAATGAGAGAAATAACAGAAGTCATATTCCTATAAGAAACTCTATTGCAACTTTTGTTATTGCTGTTCATCCTTCTCAGTGTAATGATGGAAGCCTGTCAGAAATTGCTAATTCCAGAGGCAACCAATTGCATTTTTATTTTACCCTCAGGTTTAAGGAGAACAAATCTAATCACCTAGCCTAACCCTTAAAATATTGGAAGCCAGCCATCATTTTCTCTCTAAATTTTCTGTTCTCTAGAGACAAAAATAATTATAACTAACATTACAGAAAACTTACTATGTGCTGTTAAGTCTGAGCTAGCTTCTTGGAGGCCTCAGGATCAGCCAGAGTCAGGATAAGTAAAAGTCCTTGGTCTTTAGGGGGAGAAGTGAAGGAGACAGACAAATTGCCACAAGGTTTGCCAATGATGTTTCTTGTCTTCTTGAGTCCAAAGCCACAAACTTCTTTGCTCCTCATCCTGCCCCAAAGTGACTCTGGCCTGTCTCACTTCATTCTCTAATCCTTGTCTACGATTATCTTAACATCAAACATTGAATAAGCACCAAACAGTGAGAAGATCCATCTATCGGATCATATGCTAATAGAGTCATTGTCACATAATGAATAGATTATTAACCTTAAGTGCTCGGTTGTCTGACTGAAGTACCCTTTTTATAGTTTCAGTCCTTTACATCTCCCGCTTTCTTTTGTTTTAGAACACAGGTGGTTACACCATCCTTGATATTGCAAGAAGGGAGGTGAAAACACTAAAAAGGAGATGATCATGCCCTCAGGAAGAGAGATGAAAAACACCAAAGGGAAGTGGGGAGTCATATATTGTTAGCGGATTTCTGGGCTGAAAGGTCTTACTAGAAACAGGTATGCACAAACCATCAGCATGGGGGATATTACACAAGTACATGCAATATAGCACAGGCTAGTAGTGATGACTTTCCCCACAGCCAGCACAGGATCAGTGTGGTATAACAAACATGAATTGTACTTGCAAGGAGTGATATAACTTAAACAATATGAATCAAGATGGTATTGTAAAAGATTTCCAGAAGTCCTAGAAGGAGGGTATGTAAATAACAATCACATACACACATCTACTTCTGCAACCAAGAGATAGTTCAAAACCAATTGCTTCATGTTTTGGGGAATCCAATGCTCCCTGCAAGTTTTTGAAGTCCTGCAGCAGTCTTTTTATGTGTTAGGGAATCCAACGATTCCTGCAGATTTCAAAATCTGCAACAGTTTCATCATGTCTCAGAGAATCCAATGATTCATGAGGGTTTTCAAGTCCTCCAATAGTTTTATCATGTCTCAGGGATTCCAATGATTCCTGAGCATTTTGAAGTCCTGCATCAGTCTAATCAACAATTTTTGATGTCCATGAGTCAATTGCCATGACTGCCATGCTTTTTCAGTGGTGAGCACAATCGGCAGTGGAACCACCCAAGGTTTCTTGTGTCTTCTCCTTAATTTCAAGGGTCTGATCCATCTTTCTCTGATGGACAAGGCAAATACGGCTCATTGGCATCCATCTGATTCCTTCTCCATCTGTAGAAATACAAGCAAACCTTCTCCCCCAAGCACTTAATCTATCTGGGCCCTTTCATTCACCACTTTTTGGATCTCTCCACATCACCTGGCGATTATCTAAAGATAGTGGAGCTGCTTGCACTGAACAGTGCCCTTCTGGTGGGTTATAAAACCTGTCTGTCAGAGCCAGTGCATCTTTGTCAAAAATCAAGAAGATAATTGTATAAAGAGCTAAATTTAGAAGTTCTCTAGGGTTACCTGTGGCTCCCCCTTTTTTTTGTTTTTGGAGGAGTGTCTTAATGTCTCTGTTTCTCCTCTCTACTATTGCCTGTTCTTGAGGATTAAAGGGCAGTGGTGTGTAAAATCTTATATTGTGCACAAAAGTGTACAAAATGTTTAGAAGTATATGCAGGTCCATTATCTGTTTTTATTGCTTGTGGCACACCCATAAATGCAAATGCTTGACTAAGGAATTCAGTGACCACTTGGGCTGTCTCTTTCTTTCTTTCTTTCTTTCTTTCTTTCTTTCTTTCTTTCTTTCTTTCTTTCTTTCTTTCTTTCTTTCTTTCTTTCTTTCTTTTTAAATAACTTTTTATTGATAGAACGCATGCCAGGGTAATTTTTTACAGCATTATCCCTTGCATTCACTTCTGTTCCGATTTTTCCCCTCCCCCCCTCCACCCTTCCCCCAGATGGCAAGCAGTCCTTTATATGTTGAATGAGTTGCAGTATATCCTAGATACAATATATGTGTGCAGAACCGAACAGTTTTCTTGTTGCACAGGAAGAATTGAATTCAGAAGGTATAAATAACCCGGGAAGAAAAACAAAAATGCAAGCAGTTTATATTCATTGCCCAGTGTTGTTTCTCTGGGTGTAGCTGCTTCTGTCCATCTTTGATCAATTAAGGCTCTCTTTATCGAAGAGATCCACTTCCATCAGAATACATCCTCAAACAGTATCGTTGTTGAGGTATATAATGATCTCCTAGTTCTGCTCATTTCACTCAGCATCAGTTCGTCTAAGTCTCGCCAGTCCTCTCTGTATTCATCCTGCTGGTCATTTCTTATAGAACAATAATATTCCATAACATTCATATACCACAATTTACCCAGCCATTCTCCAATTGATGGGCATCCATTCATTTTCCAGTTTCTAGCCACTACAAACAGGGCTGCCACAAATATTTTGGCACATACAGGTCCCTTTCCCTTCTTTAATATCTCTTTGGGGTATAAGCCCAGTAGAAACATTGCTGGATCAAAGGGTATGCACAGTTTGATAACTTTTTGAGCATAGTTCCAAATTGCTCTCCAGAATGGCTGGATTTGTTCACAAATCCACCAACAATGTATCGGTGTCCCTGTTTTCCCACATCCCCTCCAACATTCCCCATTATCTTTCCCTGTCATTCTAGCCAATCTGACAGGTGTGTAGTGGTATCTCAGAGTTGTCTTAATTTGCATTTCTCTGATTAATAATGATTTGGAGCATATTTTCATATGTCTATAAATAGTTTCAATTTCTTCGTCTGAGAATTGTCTGTTCATATCCTTTGACCATTTATCAATTGGAGAATGGTTTGATTTCTTATAGATTAGAGTCAATTCTCTATATATTTTGGAAATGAGGCCTTTATCAGAACCTTTGATTGTAAAAATGTTTTCCCAGTTTATTGTTTCCCTTCTAATCTTGTTTGCATTTGTTTTGTTTGTACAAAAACTTTTCAATTTGATATAATCAAAATTTTCTATGTTGTGGTCAATAGTGATCTCTAGTTCTTCTTTGGTCATAAATTCCTACCTCTTCCACAGGTCTGCGAGGTAAACTATCCTATGCTCTTCCAATTTATTTATCATCTCATTCTTTATGCCTAGGTCATGAACCCATTTTGACCTTATCTTGGTGTACGGTGTTAAGTGTGGGTCAATGCCTAGTTTCTGCCATACTGATTTCCAATCTTCCCAGCAATTTTTGTCAAATAATGCATTCTTATCCCAGAAACTGGGGTCTTTGGGTTTGTCAAACACTATATTATTAAAGTTATTGGCTGTTTTGTCCTTTGAACCTAACCTATTCCATTGATCAACTATTCTATTTCTTAGTCAATACCAGATGGTTTTAGTAACTGCTGCTTTATAGTATAATTTTAGATCTGGTACAGCTAGGCCACCTTCATTCGATTTTTTTTTTTTCATTAATTTCCTTGAAATTCTTGACCTTTTGTTTTTCCATATGAACGTTGTTGTTATTTTTTTCTAATTCATCAAAGTAGTTTTTTTGGAAGTCTGATTGGTATAGCGCTAAATAAGTAGAATAATTTAAGTAGTATTGTCATCTTTATTATATTTGCTCACCCAATCCAAGAGCATTTAATATTTTTCCAGTTGGTTAGATCAGACTTAATTTGTGTGGAAAGTGTTTTGTAGTTTTGCTCATAAAGTTTCTGATTTTTCCCTTGGCAGATAGATTCCTAAATATTTTATACAATCAGTAGTTACTTTAAATGGAATTTCTTTTTGTAACTCTAACTGTTGGGTTTTGTTAGTGATATATAAGAATGCTGATGACTTATGTGGGTTTATTTTATATCCTGCAACTTTGCTGAAGGTGTAGATTGTTTCTAATAACTTTTTGGTAGAATCTCTGGGGTTCTCTAAGTATACCATATCATCAGCAAAGAGTGATAATTTGGTTTCCTCATTGCATATTCTTATTCCTTTAATCTCTTTCTCAACTCTTATTGCCAAAGCTAGCATTTTTAATACAATATTAAATAGTAATGGTGACAGTGGGCAACCTTGTTTTACTCCTGATCTTATTGGAAATGGTTGCAGTTTGTCCCCGTTACATATAATACTTACTGCTGGTTTTAAATAGATGCTACTGATTATTTTAAGGAAAAGTCCATTTATTCCTATACTCTCAAGAGTTTTGGGCTGTCTCTTTTGCTGCTGGTATTGCAAAAGTGAATCCTGAAAAGGTGTCTACCACAACATGGATTAAAGACAGACGACCAAAAGATTTATAATGGATCACATCCATTTGCCAAATTTCAATGGGTCTCAAACCATGAAGGTTCTTCCCTGGAGGCAGTATAGGAGCGTGGAAAGGAAGACAAGCTGTACAAGCTTTTACTATGCTCCTGGCTTCCTCTCTTGTTATTCTAAATTGTAAATGTAAAGCTTGAGCAGCCTGCTCATATTTAGAATGAGATTCTTGGACTTCCTGAAATAAAGGAATATTGGCCTACATAGTTAGAAGGCTATCTGCCTTTGAATTACCATCAAAAATAGGACCTGAAAGTTCACTATGAGAGTGGACATGCAAGATATAAATCTTACCTGGATACTTTCTCGCTGCTCTTAAAGTTCCTTAAAGAACTGATATATATACATACACACATATATACATATTAGATGCTACAAATTTTATTTGGGCTGTGGCAATTCTTTGTATCACACCTACTGAATAAGATGAATCAAACATTATATTTACATTTCCTGGATAATAAGTAGGAGTTAGCATGATTGCATAAAATTCATTCTGCTGAGTGGCCTGAAAAGGAGTTCTGACTACTCTCTTTATAGTTAAGCTATGAGAGTATACAGCACAAATCTTTTGTTTGGTTGCATCTGTCAAGATAGTTGGTCTTTTAAGAGGTACCTTAGAAACTTTTCTTCAAGAATAAATAGCCATTTATGTAATAGTCAAGTTATTTTTAATGGAGATCCATGGATAAAATTTGGATCTGTAGCCAATAAAATTTGCCACTCTGGGATGGTTTCACAGCATACATTAATTTGTGGATTAGTATAAAAGGTGTATATATTGTCAAGTATTATCCCAGATAATTTTAATGGCCTTTAATAAGCCACAAGCACTAGGTAAGGTTTTGTTCTGGTTGTGCTGAGAGGTTCACCCACTCTAGAACACTGTCTCCTTGATAAAGGACTGCTGTGGGTGCCTCTTTTGTAGCAAAAATTGATATTTCCAAGGGTTTTTGAGTGACTCCAGCACATTGGATAAATCCAGTTCAACTTCTCTCAAAGCCTCTTGAGTTTTTTTTTTTTTTTTTTGTAAGCTGGCATGGTGAGTTTAAAGCATTGTCTCCCCTTAAAATGTCATATAATGGTTTCAATTGATAGGTAGTCAAGCCTAACACTGTACACATCCATTGGATATCTCCTATCAATTTCTGAAAGCCATTTAAGGTGTTTAGCTTCTCTGTTCTTAAGAAAAGCTTTTGTACTGTAAGCATCTTAGGGTATACTTCATATCCTAAATATTGAAAAAGAGCATATTTTTGATTTTTTTCTGTAGCTATATGCTATTCATAGTTCCTTAGTGTTTCTATGGTCTTTGGTAGACATATTTATAACATTTGTTCCTCAGGTGTACATCCCGATATATCATCCATGTAATGTAATAACATTACTTTTGGAAATGCTTTTCTTACTGGAATAAAAGTAGCAGTGACATTTGACATAGAGTAGGGCTGTTTTTCATTCCCTGTGAAAAACTCTCCATTCATATTTTTTATAAGGCTCAGCTAAGTTAACACTGGGCACTGAAAAGGCAAATCTTTTTATATCCTCTTTATCTAGAGGGATAGAAAAAAACAATCCTTAATGCCTATAACCCAAAGAAGCTATTCTTTAGGCAATTGAGTAGGAAATGGAAGTCCAGGCTGGAGAGTTCCCATAGTTTCCATCTGTTCATTTACCTTTTTTAAATGAGTCAACATCCTCCATTTTCCATATTTCTGTCTTACAACAAATACAACAAAACAAATTCCAAGGACTTGGAGAAGGTTGTAAGTATCCTTGGTCAAGTTGCTCCTGTACTATATCTAATAAAGCTTGAATTTTATTGCTAGCTAAGTACTACTGTTCTGTCCACACTGGTGTATCAGTTTTCCATTGAATAGGAACAGGTGAACGTGTTGCAGGCCATCAATAGCAGCCCTGCCAAAAATACCAAAGTACTCAATTATAATCCTAATTGTTGTAAAATGTTTGTTCCCCACAGATTGATGGGGATTTTTTCAACTATAAAAACTGTAAAAACTCCTTTCACCTTCAAATGTTCATCTCAAAGGGGTAGCACTAACTTCAGCTGCTATTGATCCTCCTACACCGGACATACAGGTATCTGCTTTAATCTTTGTCCAGTGACTGGACCAGTTGGCACCTCTAATGATTGTATGATCTGCACCTGTGTCTACCAATCCTTCTAATGGTAGGCCATTTATAAAGATAGTGAGCATAGGACAGTCAACTGTAGCTGCTGCAGTCCAGAATATTCCTGGATTCTGTTGCTTGGAGTCAAAATCTGGGCAACTATCTCCAGATTGCCTATTAGCAGTCTGTATCAGTAAACCTGATGCTACTATTTCTCCTGGTTGGTGAGTTATTGTCTACCTGTATTACTGACTTGGATATTATCTAGACATTCCGCAGTTTCCCACATCATGTATGGATGAATGCTGTTTTGTAAGTGCTCTCAGGAGATGAAATCCCTGTGCCTGGAGGCAAGAGGTCCGTAGGCTGAAGAGGAACAGATTTCACCTCTCCCTTTCTTTCATCAGATTGCTTCTTGGCTATTTGGTCATGTCTGAGTACTAAACTTCTAAAGACTCTCTGGGTGTGTAGCATTTGTTGACATTATGCCCCAAGTATTTTTTGTTTTGGGCCTTGGGGCTGGGCCCCTCATCCTATTTCCCTGAATCAGTCTACATTCTGATGCTAATGGAAGCCTCTGTTGCATTTTGGCCATGAGGTTTTGGATCTTGTTCTCCTATCCTATTTTCTCACTCTGTCTCTATGCCAACATTGAGCTTTCAGATGCCCTACTTTACCACATTGAAAGCATTGATGAGTCTCTCTGGAAGTCCCTTGCCAAAAAGGACCTGTCTTCCCATATTTGGATCTTGGGAAATCTACATCACAGCTTGGATATAAAAGGTATTTGTGCCCACTGTGGCAAAGGGTCTTATGTTCTCCTTTAAAAGAGCATCCTTGTTAGGCGTGGACCCACACTTAACACCATATACCAAGATAAGATCAAAATGGGTCCATGACCTAGGTATAAAAAATGAGATTATAAATAAATTAGAGGAACATAGGATAAGTTTATCTCTCAGACTTGTGGAGGAGAAAGAAATTTGTGACCAAAGATGAACTAGAAACCATTACTGATCACAAAATAGAAAAATTTGATTACATCAAATTAAAAAGCCTTTGTACAAACAAGACTAATGCAAACAAGATTAAAAAGGAAGCAACAAACTGGGAAAACATCTTCACAGTTAAAGGTTCTGATAAAGGCCTCATTTCCAAAATATATAGAGAACTGACTCTAATTTATAAGAAATCAAGCCATTCTCCAATTGATAAATGGTCAAAGGATATAAACAGACAATTTTCAGATGATGAAATTGAAACTATTACCACTCATATAAAAAAGTGTTCCAAATCATTATTGATCAGAGAAATGCAAATTAAGACAACTCTGAGATATCACTACATACCTGTCACATTGGCTAAGATGACAGGAAAAAATAATGATGAATGTTGGAGGGGATGCGGGAAAACTGGGACACTGATGCATTGTTGGTGGATTTGTGAATGAATCCAACCATTCTGGAGAGTAATCTGGAATTATGCCCAAAAAGTTATCAAATTGTGCATACTCTTTGATCCAGCAGTGTTTCTATTGGGCTTATATCCCAAAGAAATACTAAAGAAGGGAAAGGGACCTGTATGTGCCAAAATGTTTGTGGCAGCCCTGTTTGTAGTGGCTAGAAACTGGAAAATGAATGGATGCCCATCAGTTGGAGAATGGCTGGGTAAATTGTGGTATATGAATGTTATGGAATATTATTGTTCTGTAAGAAATGACCAGCAGAATGAATACAGAGAGGCATGGTGAGACTTACATAAACTGATGCTAAGTGAAATGAGCAGAACCAGGATATCATTATACACTTCGACAACGATATTGTATGAGGATGTATTCTGATGGAAGTGGATTTCTTTGACAAAGAGACCTGAGTTTCAATTGATAAATGATGGACAGAAGCAGCTACACTCAAAGAAAGAATACTGGGAAACGAATGTAAAGTATCTGCATTTTTGTTTTTCTTCCCGAGTTATTTTTACCTTCTGAATCCAATTCTCCCTGTGCAACAAGAGAACTGTTCAGTTCTGCAAACATATATTGTATCTAGGATATATTGCAACATATCTAACATATATAGGACTGCTTGCCATCTAGGGGAGGGGGTGGAGAGAGGGAGGGGAAAAATCAAAACAGAAACGAGTGCAAGGGATAATGTTGTAAAAAAATTACCCTGGCATGGATTCTGTCAATATAAAGTTATTATCAAATAAAATAAAATATAAAAATAAATATATAAAAGAGCATCCTTGTGTAGTCCTAGTATAATTCTTTTACAAAGCTCAATAGCATTTTCTTTAGCAAGTTACCTTATCATAATTTCTGTTGTTGCATTTTCACCAATAGTTTGTATGACAGCTGTCTGTAGTTGTCCCACAAAATCAGTAAAGGTGTCATTTGGCCCTTGTTCTATTTTCATAAAGGCCTCTCCTCTGTCCTGTTGACCTGGGATAAAATCCCATGCTTTGATAGCCGCAGAAGCAATTTGCTCATATGCTGCTATGGTGTAATTAATCTGTGCTGAAGTGTCTGCATAAGGATTTACACCTGTTAGTTGGTCACAGAGATTGGAGTATTAACTCTACTTTGACTATTTCAGTGGGCTTTTATCCTACAGAGCTCACTATATTCAGAAAGCCACAACAAGTTTTGTCCAGGTTCTAAGCATGTCTTTGATATAGATTTCCAGTCACTAGTTGTTAAAATTTCATAAGCCAAATTCTGTAATAACATCATAACATAAGATGATGTAGCCCCATAAAGAGTGCAAGCCTTTTTCAGGTTTTTGATTATTTTTAGATCAAAAGGAGTGTATTTTCTTTTTTCTTGATCTGAAGAGTTAAGCTTTTCAATCACAGGATACATTTCTATTCTCAAACCAGCTGTATTCTGCCCTTCCTCTTTTGCTTTAAGTAGTGCCTTTTGTAATGGAGTCATAGGAGGAGGTGATTGCTAGGGAGAGGTACTAGTGATATCACTGCCTCTTCCACTCTTCCTCCTCCCTCCAACCAGGAAGGTGAAATTGAGGGGGGAGGGTCAATATCTGCTCAGGTATAGGTAGAGTTGAAGTTGTACTGTGAGAGTGAGAATCACATTCTTTAAGTTCCCCATGCCCTCCAGCAAGATTTCCATTATTCTCCCCTTTCTCTTCCTCTTTTTCCTCACAGTTCCTCATCTGGATATTCTTAAAACTTTTCTTTTTTCTATAACTTGTGGGATTCTTTAAGGCCAATTGTATTAAGTTGCACATATACAATGTTTCCTTAGAAACTGAATCAGGACCTTTATCATTGTAATATTCACATCATTGATCTTCTACTAGTTTCCAATTATCTGCCTCTATTTCTTCTTCCTTGAAGAACAAAGGGGACATGTATTGTAATGTATCTACAAGTCCATCAATCTGCTTCTAAGTTACAATCAAACCCTGTCTCTTTATTATCTGAGCATGCTTCCTGTAGATCTTCCTCAGAGTGGGGTTGGGGATGGGGGTGGGGGTGGGGGAGAATCTGGGGGAGAATCTTTTCCTAATATCTTCCCCATTCCAGCTAGAAAATGAGAGTTACTAGTTTAACTCTTAACAAAGCAAGTTCCCTGTTTATCAATTAAAATACTCAACCTATTTCCTGGCCACAGGGACTTCTTCAGTGAAATTAGGATCCTTAGTCCACATTGTGTGCTAAAGTGTTAAGTCCAGTCTAGCTCCCTGAAGGCCTCAGGATCAACCAGAGTCAGGATAAGTAAAAGTCCTTGGTCTTTAGGCCGAGAAGTGAAGAAGACAGACAAACTGCCACAAGACTGGCCAATGAAGTATCTTGGATTCTTTAGTCCAAAGTCACAAACTTCTTTGCTTCTTGTCCTGCTCCAAAGTGACTCTGGCTTGTCTCACCTCACTTTCTAATCCTTGCCTATGATTATCTTAACATCAAACATTGAGTAAGCACCAAACGGTGAGAAGAACCATTTATCCAAACATATGCTAATAGAGTCATTGTCTCATATATCAAATATGTAATTAGCTTTAAGTGCTTGGTTGTCTGATTTCATAGTTTCAGCTCTTTACAATGTGCCAATTTTTTTCATTTGATCTCCAGCTCAATAATTCTCAAATCCTCATCTGTCATATTACTAGTTCATGACTGTCTTTTTCTGGAAGACCTCTACTTTTTCAATAACTATCCTAAATTTTGTTTCCCAGACCTGGACACAATATTCTATCTAAGGCTTATCAGTGCAGAACACAGAAGACTTATGACTCTTTAGACACCAGGCCTTCCATAGTAGCACAAAAATCACATTTTTATGACTATTTCAAACTGTTGTCTCATATTGAATTGTAATCACTTAAGTCCCCAGGTTTTTATTTACAAAACTGCCTAGCTTTTTGAATTTGAAGAAACAAAATCCTTTAGGAAAATAAAAAGATTTCTTGAATTTATATAAAAATCTGCTCTTACAAAGATCAAAACATTTCATATTCATCATCATTTATCCATATATCTTCATTGTATAGTAGGCAAGTACCAGCCTTTGTTATCCTCATTTGATAGATAAGAAAACTGAAAGGCCTAAAACTGAAATGTCTTGGCTGAATTGATGCAGCAAATCAACAACTAAGCCCAACATAAATTTACTGATCCCCAAAAGAATAAGCCTATATGCCACTATTTCCCCCCACCTGTCTCAGACATGGCTTTGCATTCTACATGCTTTCTTAGCATTCTTAGCAACCAGAAACCTCTTCCTTCTGACTAATGATCAGAAGAAAGGAAGGCAGAAGGAGGTTTCTATTCAGTTCTATTCTGCCCCTTTTGAAAATGATGTTTCATGGTATAGCCAAAAATCACCAAAGTCTTTAAGCATTATGCCCAAATTTCAAGTCTTTCCTCTATACCTATGACACACTATGAAGGTTAATTGTATATAAGATGTTTGAAATGAAGTTCTGAAAAATAAGAATGAGAAATTATTATGACAGTAACACAGAGAATATATCCTATATAATATGTGTTTAATGACATATCACTAGATAAAAGGAAACAGTTTATTGCAAATGACATTATTATTAAAATTTTTGATGAAAATTCTAGTTTCAAATATATATTGAAATGTATATTGATTTAATGGTGTAAGGATTTTTTTAGAATCTTAGACTTTAGCTAAATGAGACTTTCAATATTACCTACTCCAATCTTTTCTCATTTTACAGGTTAGGAGCTAAGTCTAAGAGAGATTAAATACCATTTACAAGGTCACACAGATAATTAGCTACTGACATAGCCAACACTGGAATTCATTTTAAGGTTACTTTTTAGATCTCAGCCTCAATGTTGCTTTTTCCCACTTCATCATGTGGATGGACATATGACTACAGGATCACAGATTTAGAGCTTAAAAGACATGGATTTCCTTTCTCTAATTTTGCGATTAAAAATGAAAGTGAAAAAGGTTAAGTGACTTGTCCAGGGCTACATAGCTAATAAGAATTTAAGGCATCATTTGAATTCATGCCTCTTTAACTTCAAGTCCAGTACTTTATTGATGACATCATGTAGTTGTTTTTAACTTTAAACACATCAGCATTTATTTTTCTTTTGATTCATACATAGCTCTTTTTCAAAAATCACATCAATTTCTTTATTTTAATTACTTTAATATTCCAATAATTTTAAAAGGAACACCCCATATGAAACTTCAATCTCTATTGGATCTTTAATGAAAAATTAGGGACTCATCATCTTAGATAATTAACTCTCAAAACCTTAAAATAAAACAAAATAAAACACAACTATTTGAAATCATAAGGGATTTTTTTTTTTTGCTAATTTGCTCTGACAGAAAAAATAATTTTGATTTTCTATAGCTATGTAATGCAGAGAGGCCACATCTGGAAAACACTAGTATGAGACTTCCTTGTGCACTTATTAGGATCATAGCAAACTGTACAAACTAAGGTTTGACCACATGACTGATTAGCTTATATTATATTAATCCACCTTGAAACATCCAAGAAAAGATGTTGGCTTTAAGTAAACATTTTTACAATATTTAATGGAATTTCATTTCTTTTAATGCAATGGAGATAAGTTGCCCCGATTCACTCCTGTGATGTATCAATTTTCCTATAAAATATATTTCCCTGGAAAATATCATATTTCTAAAGCATATTTAATTTTAGCAACTTCTAAAACCTGATAATATGTTTTCCTTATATATAGAAATGAGTTCATTTTTAGATTATCTGGAAACACTGAGCCATACAAGACAACTAATATGTTTCTCTAGCTATTTTCAAAATGGATTTAATCAATTCAGAAAAAAAACCCCACAATACAAAGATATCTTTCTTTAAGTTCACACTGTTTTCTTATATTTTTGCCTAATTAACAAGAGATAAGCTCTTCAAAGGGTGCAGCTATAAAGCTTCAGTATAATTTTCATGGCTTTGTTCCATGTATGTCATATAGGCAGTGTGTTATACAAGAAAAACACTAAAAGTGGAAGACAAAAAGACCTGCCATAAAATCTTGGTTCTTAATTACCTTATGTGTGACTTTATGCAAGTTATTTCATCAATATGAACCTTAGATCTCTCATATCTAAAATGAAGGGACTAGACTATCATTAAAGTACTTTTGAAAACTAAAAACACTCAGATTCTATTAATTTTCTGTTTTTATTATTAATTGATAAATCTCTCCATAAAATATCTAGTCCTGCAACCAACCAATATTTGTCATATCATTTGATTCAGAATCATCATTCATTTGTTATTGTTTTGAGCAGAATTTGAGTCCTTCAAATATATGCATATATACTTGTAAAATAGAGGGATTTCTATACACTACATATTAATTATTAACTTTGTCAAAATAACTTAGATTAATGTAATGGGCTGAGGCTCGATTTGATGCACTGAGGTCCCAAGCACGTGAGGCTAAATAGTAATTGGACCATACTGCTAATTCTATCAAAGTGTGGGCTTCTCTCCACAATAAAAATGACAAGGGTGAGATCTTCACAAAAATAACACAAGGGCCAAATGAACATTTTGCTGACTTTGTGGGATGTTTGCCGACAGCTATCACAAGAACAACTGGGGAAAATGCAGTAACAGACATTTTGATAAGGCAACTTGCTAAGGAAAATGCTAATGAGGTTTGCAGAAGAATTATACTAGGACTGCACAAGGATGCTCCTTTAGAGGAGCTCATAAGACACTGTGCCACAGTGGACACAAATGCCTTTTATAGCCAGGTTATGGTGAAGACTTCCCAAAATCCAAACATGGGGAGACAGAGTTCCTTTTGGCAAGGGACTTCCAGAGAGACTTGTCAATGCTTTCAGTATGGTAAAGTAGGGCATCTGAAAGCTCAGTGTTGGTATAGAGACAGAATGAGAAAACAGGGTGGGAGAACAAGACCCAATACCCCATATCCAAAATGCAACTGAGGCTTTCACAGGGCCTCTGAATGTAGATAGACCCAGAGAAATGAGAGGCAAGGCTCAGCTCCAAGGTATCAATCAAATGATAGGTGGGGCATAATAACAACTGAGGTTATATCCAGAGAGTCTTTAGAAATTCAGGACTCTGATATCATCAACCAACAGAAAAGTAATCAGGATTACAGTTGGGGAAGTTACAGGCCTTTTAACACAACAGGGCAGTGTCCAGTGCAAACAGCTCCACTATCTTTAGATAATTGCCAGGTGATATAGAGAGATCCAGAAAGTGGTAAATAGAAGGGAATTAGATAGGTTAACTGCTTGGGGAAGAGGGTTTGCTTGTATTTTTACAAGAGGAGAAGGAATCAGATGGGTGCCAACAAGCTGTATTCGTCTTGTCCATCACAGAGAGACGAAGCAGACCCTTGAAACAAAGGAGAAGACCCAAGAAATATCAAGTAGTTCTGTTGCTGATTGTGCTCACCATTGAAAGAGCATGACAGTTATGGTGTTTGACTCATGGACGTAGAAAATTGTTGTCCTTGAAAACCCTTAGGAATCATTGGATTCTTTGAGACATAAGACTTGAAAGCCCTCAGGAATCATTAGATTTTCTGAGAAATGATAAGACTGTTATAGGACTTCAAAATCTGCTGGAATCATTGAATTCCCTAACACATAAAAAGACTTTTGCAGGACTTCAAAAACTTGCAGGGATCATTGGATTCCCTGATATGTGAAGCAATGGACAATAGATTAGTTTTGCACTATCTCTTGGCTGCTGAAAAAGGTGTATGTGTGACTGCTGTTTACATACCCTCCTTCTAGGACTTCTGGCAATCTTTTACAACACCATGTTGATTTATATTGTTTGTTATACCGTTATTTGCGTGTACAATTCATGTTTGTTATACCATATCAAGCCTGCATTAACTGTGGGAAGGGTCATCACTAATAGCCTCTGCATTATTGCTATGTGCTTGTGTAATACCTCCCTTGCTGATGGGTTTGTGCATAATAAGATCCTTCAGCTCAGAAACCCACTAGCAACCCCCACTTCCCTTTGGTGCTTTTTATCTCCTTGCCTGAGATGTCAAAGAGGGAGTGATCATCTCCTTTTTAGTGCTTTCACCTCCTTCCCTGAGAAGTCAGGGAAGGTGTGATCACCTCCCCTTGGGGGATCTGACCTCCCTGAGGAGTCAGGGATTGCATGACCACCTGTGTTCTAAAACAAAAAAAAAAGTGGGAGATGTAATGGGCTGAGGCTCGAGTTGATGCACTGAGGTCCCAAGCACATGAGGCTAAATAATAATTGGACCATACTCTATTAATATATACACTTGGAGAAAGAATGGCCCCCGCCCACTCTTTGTGCAAGTCCTGATGTGTTGTATAGGAAATGATGATTTTGGTGGGTGGAGGCAGGGGAGTGGAAAGGGAAGGGGAAAGAGAGACTGCTGGCTGTTTTCTACACACAGCTGCTCGCATTACTATCGCTACCACCCTTCACCTCCGATCCCCCTCTGCTAGCTGGTTTCCTGTCCCAGTTGCCCATATTGCTATCACAATCCTTCTTCACCTCTACTGAGAATAAAGACTGAAGATTTTTCCCTTAACCTGAATTCCTGACTCCAGCTGATTTTAAATAAGCGGTCATCACAGATTACCTTATAGTTTATAGGTAATCTGAATTGCTACTCTTCTAAATTTCATCCCCAAAGGTCCCATCTAAAAAAAAATAATTATATTGTATACCCAAAGCCAATGCTCTTTCTTTAAGAGTAAGTCCAAAAAGAAGAATGAAATAGAACTAAAAATTAAAATTATTAATTCTACTGTCAGAGCTATTTCAAGAAGGACTGGAATTTACAGTAATTTATGCATGCAATAATGGAGGACACTTATATGGGGCAATAGAAAGACTACCAAGCCTGGACTCAGGCTTCCTGAGTTTACCTCACCTTAAACACTCATTAATATCTACCCCAAGAAACCCTAAGAATAGGACATGACTAACATGACTCAACAACATGCATGTAATCTGTTTGCAATTACTTTATTTCCTATTTAGATTTACTAAAGTTGTTTTTTTTTATTTCAAATAGATAAACTTATTTCCCATTATAAGGTAAAGAAAATATAGATAGATAAAGTAGAAAAAGAAAAAAAGAAGAGTTTGGGAAGAGAGAGCTACTGAAAGAAAAAGAATGAGAGACAGAGACAGAGAGAGAGGTGAACATCTGTATGACCTCATGAAGCTAGAATAAATTAAGTGAATTGAACTGGTATTTTTTGGTTCTGTTTCAATAGATCATATAGTATAATTGAAATAACCAATCTTAGGACTTATCTTATGACAATAAAAGATGTTCTAATGCAGCAGATTTCTTATAATAGTAATTATAGTATCTGGTATTTATATAGCATGTAGCATTTGAATATTACAACAACCTAATTGGGGAAATATTATAAGTATTATAACCCAATTTTTACTGAAGAGGAAACAGAGGCTCAGAATAATTATGTGGCTTGTCTATGATCTGGAAGGCCTGGCCTGGCTAAGTTCAATCCTTTACCCTCTATACAACACCATCTCCCTAGTTTACAATCTTAACGTAAGCAAAAGTAGAGTAGTTACTTCAACATTTTAAAATACTAGACATCTTATTATATGCATAGCCTTAATGATTTATTTCCCTTTCACCCAAATGAAATTATCAAGCTGTCATCTGACATTTGCCTCATTAGTTTGGTAGCAGCTAATTTTAAAGCTCTACGGAAAAATAAAATTTTGTAGCAGATTATAGTACATATAATGTGACTGACTTAAAAACCTTATCCATTCCTATTCCAAGAGGAAGCTTTCTCCAGGTAATCACTCCTAAACTGATCCCAAGACATACTTGGAATTCTAGAGGTGCAAAAATTGGTATTGGTATTGGCTGGTTATATAAGTCCCATAAAAAGAGGTAGTTCTAAGGTCCCAGAGTCTTACTATGGCAATTCACAACAAATTCAATAAAAGTGGACTTTCTCTCGTGGCATTCTTCAGTGAACACGAGTTGACCTGTGCTCACTGACACTACTTCATGGCCATGGCCTGGATAGTTGAAGGAACTTTTTGTAGTCAGAGGTCTTGATATAGCCCTGAACCATCCAGAAAAACAGAGTATAGCACTTTAGATGACTCAAGTATGTAAAAGAGTTGCTGAAGTTTTATATCCACAAAGAATATGTTAATAGAATCTCTCTTTATGATTGCCTCAGTGACCAGATTTTTCCTTCCAACTGATTTCGCCTGGTATAGATACATATGACAAACACCATCTGGTAAACCAATAAATGTCTAAAGAGAAAAGATACAAAAATAATCTGCATTTTATCATAAATCATGAACCTTTTAAAAGTTTTAATAATATATGCATGCACACATATATACATATGTATAATATGATTTTCCTTTCTATACTTATCCATTATAAGGATCAACAAATATCTTATATGCTTGAAATTCTAAAGTAACTACCACTTCATCAAGGCATTTAGTGGAGCTGCACCATAGAATTTATTGTAGAAATATAGTGGGAAAATATAATTTACAAAATGATTATTGGCAATTAAGACCACATTGTCTTAAACTACCCTATGGTTATGTTTAAATTAAACAGAGAAAAACAAAATAAAAATTGTGATGTAGTGATCATTTAAACATACAAAATATTATCTTTTAGGCTTTGACTGAATTTACCAATTTTTTTTTAAGTAGAGAATCAAGTCATATTTAACATAACTAGGTATAGTAATTCACTTCTCCCACCCCTTTCCTGAACCCACTTGCCCCTTATCCCTCCCTCCCCACCTTGTGCTTAGGGTCTTATGTTAACAATCTAGAGCTAGAGACTACACCTCTCAGTGGTTACATATGTGGTTATGTATAAATATAATATTGATAATAAATCTTTTTTTTTCTCCTTTGGACCTGTGATTTCAATGAAGGAGGGAAAGAATTTTTCTCTATAAAAAAAAAAGTAGGTAACTTCTGAAATTATTAGTCTTTGAGAGTTCTCTGGTATACTAAGGTTAGATGATTTTCTTAGGCCCACAAAGCCAATATTTTTCAGGAATGGAATTTGAACTTTGAATGAAACTTCTTAATTCAAGTCTCTTTTATCCATATAACCTCTTACTTTATATAGTGGGTAAATAACAAGGCTTTTGTTTAAATAACCCCAGACTACTCCTCCCTCTGCAATAGTTTCTAAGAGGAATAAGAAGTTGAATAAAACCAGGTGTCTATAATTGAGGAACTGAACACATGAAGCCATTATTTTCAAACTATAGCAAGCTAAGCTCATATTTAAAATCATCAATGATTACAACATTGATTGAGTGACCACCCCCCCATGCCATTCACTCAGTCAATAAACATTTATTAAGTACCAATTATGTGCCAAGTTAGCAAATCCAAGGCTTGAATAAAATATTTAGGATGGAAATCATAAGAATTGCTTTTATTTCTAAGTATTCTATCAATCTGTTTTCTTTTTTGGATAATTTGTAAATAATTAAATGGGAAGGAGAATTTCCCATGACTTAAATAGAATATATTTATATAATTATATTCTATTTAAGACATGAGAAAAATTTTTCCCCACTATATTTAGGAGAAAAATAAGCCTTTTTGCAAATGTGTTATTTGACATTTTATTGTTGTTATTGTTAAAATTATGATAGTAACTTTGAAGCCAAATATCAGTTATGCAACTAGAAATCTTTCTTCAGAAGTAATGCTTTTCATTGACAAATTTTAGGGACCAGGGAAGAAAGATTTTTTTTTTAAAGACCATTTCTTATGACAGAATAGCCATTAGAATTTATGTTCTCATGTAAGATAATTTTATTGGAGGACATTATTGATTATTTCAGTTGGATATGATCATAAAAATATGTACTGATATAGTCTTGCTTTATCATTTCATATCTGCTTTTTTATTACATTGACATATATTGTTATGCTACTTCTTATGCAGTTAGCTAGCTGAACAATATCCTAATTGTTTAAGTCAAGATAATTCTGAGTTATATAGTAACTGGAATTAATTATGAAAGTTAGTAAGCAGGTCTATCAACTTAGAATTAATAATTAATAAGAAAAACATTACAAAATGTCACAAAAATATGTAGGGGACAATGTCTAGTGACAGTAAATGATAGTAAGATTAAAGAGAATGAATAGATTGTGATCTGTTATGTTAAGGAAGGAAAGAAGAAGAGAGGAAAGAAAGAGAAAAGGAGGAAAGAAAGAAGGAAGGAAGAAAGGGAGGGAGGAAAAAAAAGAAGGGAGGAAGGAAAGAAGGAAGAAGTAAATGTGTGAAAAATTTTATTCCCTCGAGATTTCTATCAAGATGCTAAGATTTCAGCCAATTTTGACTAATTAAATGTACCAATAGGGGAATGTATTAATAGAAAGTACTAGGAGTTGAGGAACAGTTTTGGTGCCTAGAAGATTGGAAAGAATAGAAGGTCCACAGAAAGATGATATATGACTATATCACTGCAGTATCAGGCATACCACAGACACTCTAAAGTGTGTCCTGGTTAATAGACAGCAGTAGCTACTAGGAAAATAGCCCTGAAATCTGAATCAAAAGTCCTCAAATTTAATACTTCATCTATCATTTACAACTTTCATGACCCTAGGAATGTAATTTTATCTCATCTATAAAACTATGTACTGTCCACCTCACAAGATAGTTGTGAGATAGTTTGTAACTTATAAAGTGCTATATAAATATAAATACTTAGTAAAATGTGACTTTCTAGTAGCTGAACAGAATTTATTTTACAAATGATTTCTAAGATCATCTCTATTCTCTGTCTAGGCCAATGTCTTCATTAATATCTCTTCTTTTAAGTCCACTGTGATGCTAACTTTGGAAACAACTGGAAATCTGTCCTAAAGTGTTGTTTTATTCCCTTATATACTACTTTTCCTATTATAGTGAGATATATATATATATATATATATATATATATGTATATATATATATATATATGATATGTTGTTCCCTCTGATATGGGAAGCTCTTTGAAGGAAAGGAGATTTTCTTAACATATCTTTTCAGCACCTAGAAACTTACTAATTATTAAGCTGAATAGAACATTATTTTTCAGATGAGGAAACAAAGTGGGAATACAAGTTAAATTCCCTAAGGACACAAAGCTAATTAGTGGCCATGCTTGAACTATAATTCAGGTTTTCTGATTCTAATTTACTACTCTTTCTAATATACTACAGTTTCCCCTGGAGTTACCATAAGTCCAGAAATCCATCCTTAGGATGCATTTCATTTGCATTTTGAAATGCTACAAGTAAAGGACAAGATTTCATAAATCTAAATAAAAATACATTTTTTTCTCTAGAAATACTTCATTAGAACTCAGATTCATTATTATTGGGTCAATGGGAGTTAGTGCAATTATTAATTTAATAAATGTTTATTAAACACCTACAGTTTGCAAGAAGCTATAATGTGTATGAGGGGGTGAAGAGTGCTGGTAAGTATAATTCCATTGAATTCAATACTTATAAACACATGGATTGTTTGGCGAATACTATGCCAGCAACTGGGGAGAAAGTCTGAGATAATCCTGCTGTCACAGAGCAGAGAAGACATAATATTTTTTTCCAATGAGATTAAAATACCAAAATAAGAGAGATGCTTGTCTTTTTAATTGTTGGTTCCACTTCCATTTTTTCCCTGCTTTCTAGTGTTTCTTCTACATAACTACAAATATACATAGATACAAGTATGTAGGTATTTCTTAAGTCTGTATTTGACTAACTGCCCTTTTAAATGCTTTAGTACTACCTAGGACATAGGAAAATACTTAAATGCCTTCAGGACAAAGTAGAAACTTCTGCTTGGCATTCAAAGCCCTTCAAAGTTTAGCTCCAACTTCAAATTCTTTGTCTTCAGATACTTTACATTGCAGTCAGACTAAGTTGCTTGTGAACCCCTGATATTGGCATTTCATATTGGGCCTCTGTAGTAGAATTCACTTGTAAATTCATCCAGCTCTGAAGATTTTTTCTTTGGGAGTTCATTGATGCCTTATTCAATTTCTTTTTCTAAAATAGGACTATTGAAGTCATTTATTTCCTCTTCTGTTAATCTGGACAGTTTATATTTTTGTAAATATTCATCTATTTCAATTAGATTATGAGACTTGCTGGCATACATGTGGGCAAAATGGTTCCTAATTATTGCTTTAATTTCTTTTTCATTGGTGGTCAGTACATCCTTTTCATTTTTGATGCTAATTTGTTTCCTTTTTTTTCCTAATCAAATTGATCAAATGTTTTTATTTTATTTTATTTTTTTTAAAACAATGCTTAGTTTTGTTAATTAGCTCAATAGTTTTCTTAGTTTCAATTTTATTAATCTCTCCTTTGAGTTCAGAATTTCTAATTTGGTATTTAATTGAGGGTTTTTAATTTTTTTTTCCTAGCTTTTTTAGTTGCATGTCCAATTCATTGAAACTTTTCTTTCTCTATTTTATTCAAATCATTATTTGAATATATAAAATTTCCCTAAAAACTGCTTTGGCTGCATCCCATAGATTTTCATATGTTATCTTATTTTAGTCACTCTGTTGGATGAAATTATCGATTGTTTTTGTGATTTGTTGTTTGACCCACTCATTCTTTAGAATTAAACTGTTTAATTTCCATTTTTTTTAGTCTGTCTTTTCCCGGACCTTTATTGAATATAATTTTTATTGTTTCATGTTCTGAAAAGGAAGCATTTATTATTTCTACCTCTCTGCATTTGATGGGTTTTTT